>NC_056727.1:1199089835-1199242335 GCF_019279795.1 Protopterus annectens
TATGAACTGGATGGCAACTACGTCCATCCAAAAAATGGCCGTCATCACCAAATTTTCTATGTATATTTGTGATAACTTTTCCATTTTTATTACCGTTCAGGATCAAATCCCCAAAAATAACAGTGTTACCACTTTGTAAACCTTCAAATCTTAAATCTGATTAGAATTCAGTATATTAACAAAATCTTGTATTAATGATCTACCTCCTTTACATAAAAAATCAAATCATCAATAAATCTAAAATAATGAATTACATATTTTCTGAAAAACTCCAATTTATATAAAAAAAAAATTCAAAATATCCCATAACCAGGTTAGCATACATGGGAGCAAATGGGGCTCCCATGGCTGTACATTGTCTTTGTTGATAAACTACCTGGTTAAATTCAAAAAAATTATTAACTAAACTAAAATAAATTAATTCAATAATGTAACTCGAAACTGGACTATCACCCAAAAAGAATTTAAGGGCCTCAATACCTTCTGAATGTCTTAATATTTGTGTACAGGCTCTTAACATCTAATGTAATCCAATGATAATCTTCCTCCCAAAACACACATTTTATCTTATCTAAGAAGTCAAAAGAGTCTTTTATGTAGGAATCTAAAGTTATTACAAATTTAGTTAAGTAACAATGCAACATGATTCCAATATTGTGCAAAAAATAATTACTAGCTGCTACTATGGGACGACCGATATATATACCTTTTTACACACACATAATATATATATATATATATATATATATATATTGATATATATATATATAGATAGATATATATATATATATATATATATATATATATATATATATAGATGTCTACATATATTTATATTTATATTTATATATATATATATATATATATATATATATATATACATACACACACATACATACATACATCTATACACACACACACACACACACACACACATATATATATATATATATATATATGTGTGTGTCTGTGTGTCTGTGTGTGTGTATGTGTGTATATATCTATCTATCTATCTATCTATATATATATATATATATATATATCTATATATACATATACATATATTTCCTCTACTGTTGAATGACTGTGCTGGATGATAGGTTTGAGAAAACATCAGATTTTTTATATCTTGACAGGGCTTAGTGTTAAATCACTTTGGCTATAGTGTGCAGGGTCCTGAGTTTGAGACTTGCCAGGGCTGCTTATTTTCTTGCTGGTCAGAACAGGGGCTGTTGGCGACAGAGTGATTAAGGCAGTTTAAAGCTGTTGTAATCAGGTTTGCATGTATTTGCATGAGCTAAGTGACGCTTATGTGAGCTTAGCTTCGCTTACACTCTCTTACATCTGCTTACGGATGCTTAAACCCGCGCTAATTTAAAATAAAGAAAAGAAAAAAAGGGAGATAGGAAAGTGATGAAATTGGGGCAAGCAGGGGGACAAACAGGAGGAGAAATAACTAGGGATGTGCAGGACGGGTGTAGGAAAGGACCATAGCTCTGCATTTCTTTGGCAGCAACAGCTGCTTTCAATGTGGGCAGTTCAGAATTTGGACTCTCACATCCTACAGGGAGGTGTGTGGGCATCATACAATATGGATGATTGGTAGAGTTAGATTGTGTGCTGGGTACATGTCTCTGGGTGAAATGCAGAGCTATGTATGTGATGTATTGTTTTTTTGTGGGACAGATGCCCTTTTTTTAAAGGTGAGAGTGGGGTGTTAAGGAAAGATCATTAGTAAGTGTGGTGAGGGAGGTTTGGTAGGAGAGATTGCATTTGCAGACAGGCAAGACAGAAAAGACATTATTCAGGGGCAGTGTATGACACATGGGGGGTAGACATCTTGATGGGGAGGGTGGTTGGGAATCTGAGGCTCATGAGCCCCCAAGATGGTAGTAGTGCCACTGATGTCCTTACCTGATGGCAGCCACCATTACTCTTTCACAGCCCCAAAGGTGGCTGTGCTGGGGGTTGAGCTGGAGGGGCCGCCTGCCCCTCTAGCTATGACAGCCTGCCCTCCACTTGGCTCAGGCGGTCATCCAGCTGCATCTGGAGGACACTGCACACCATGCCACAGACCTCGTCCTGGGTGACAACGTCTCACTGCACCCACTTGCCGTGGGGTGGGGGGTCGAGACCCGGTGCCTCGGCCAGGTGGGGTTGGAGAGGCAGATCCACTGGGATCTGCCTTCTTGTATGTGCTATGGTATGGAAATTAACAATGAATATTGGTTAGTCATGCATGCCATATTACAACATTAGTCAAAATAACATGCGTGGATATTCCCTTTAACCCAAAACAGTGCAATTATAACAGTGCCATAGCAAACAGAACCCATGCATATATGAAATGGCATTCAGGGTTGCAACAGTATGCCAGTTAGTGGTATGTCAGGCAGGCAATAACATGATTATTCAACAGGGGATATTTGTATGCAGACAGTTTAAACAATGATAAACCAAATGGAACAATGGTTTCAACAGTAGAGGTTTGTTTAGGAACATACCCATGTTGGTTTCAGTGTGATGGTTGAATCAGTTGAGTGGTGGGGGGAAGGAACAGATTCAAATGACAACTGCTATCAAGTATATTTTTCAGTACACTAGTATTCACTACTCTACATTCTGACCACACTTGCACTCTACCTGGGCCATGGGGCTGCTACAGCACACAACAGAGCAATTATACCCTTATTTTAGTTATACACATCAGACCTGTTTCTATACCAATCTCTTTACCTGTAGTCCTGTCCAGATGAACTGTGTGCACATTACATTGCTGTTTCTACACATATTTCAGATTCCCATTTTAGTTGCAGGCCCTGGAGTGTGTGTTGTATCTTTCACATACATCTACTGGGACATTCTCTGTGTGCAGGTTTTTTGTCAACTGGGGAAACTATCCATGACAGCATGACACTTGAGGGGCTTGTCTGGGCCAGACTGCAGAGTGTTGATGTCTAGCTTGCATCTAGTTGTAGGGCTGGTGCTGGTCAACACAGCAATTGTCCACCTTTCATAGTTAAACACATCATACTAGTATTTCTGTTCAGATTGCTTTACCTGTGCGCCCTGTATGGTAAATGCATATGTTGCAGTACATAATTTTTTTCTATTCAGATTGCAGTTTAAACCTGTAGAACCAGACTGAGATGTTAGTGGCAGTCCCAGGATTTGAACTATGCTGTTTTTGCAAAACTGAACTACAGGCCTAGTCCTTAGACTGAGCTACTGGGGAATTTTTTTGTTTTTCTTGTGACATTTCTGTCTAGTACATATTTTGGTGCACAGTACTTTTATTATCACATGTTGCATTATTTGTTTCCCATTTTTCAGTACATTTTATGCATACACAACAGATATTGGTGTCACTGTTTGTGAAACGTGCACATTAGCTGGATTGCACATTTGACTGTTTTACAGCTACATACTGCAATTTAGATTCCTGAGTACACAGTGTAGGTTTTAGGACTGCACCTGTTAGCCTTATACATTTCTCAGTACATTCACAGATACATATGGCTGAAATGGAAAGGTTAACACAGGGCAATGCTGGCAGACAAATAAGTAAAACACATTCTGATGGGAATATGTACTGTTGCTTTTTTCCAGTTATTTGACTTGCCCATTCTAAGGTTTGCTGACAAGCAGTGCTAAATCAGTTCATCTCAGTTAATGCATTCTGCAGGACATACACATTTCTATTTATCAGGTACAAGTGAGATGACACACAGCAGTGTTTGGGATCACCTTTATTAGTTTTGACATACAGTTCTGTGTACAACTCAGAACTCCACAATTACTATTCCTGCATGATCTGCACAGGGGAATGCTTTTCATTTCTACCTGTTAATAGTAGTCCTAACTTGGCACTTTCTTAGCAGGTTCACTCAGACACACTCATACATATTCTAATATTCCTCTCCTGCATATTGTACCTTGTTTACTACTGATATCTGTCTTACACAGCAGCTGGGAATACTTCATTGTAACACTGGCAGCCTGACACGGCATTTATTCCTGACTTTTACAGCACAATTATATATACAAGCACTACTACCATTACAATAATTTTGATTTCTTACTGATAATAGTAGGGAGTATTCTGTACTCACCATACTGCCGATGCAGCTGGGTCAGTCACTATGCATGAGCCTGCACATTCTGGGACTTCTCTGCAGCAGCTTTATGGAGAGACATCACACATTAATCACACCTGCACAGTCACATGTTGAACTTTTTCCATACTTAAAGATACATAAGACTGCATACTTACAGCAGCCTGCCATCATGGTTTTTAACTAGGAGCCCAACCATGACCCTGGACTCCTGGATGCCCCAACGTTACGCTTGGAAGTGCACACCTTCTCAGACACCAGCCATTTCGGTCCTGCTGTGTGCAATCCTAAATGGTTATGGCTATATTCCCACCTGTGTGGTTTAAATAGGGCTGTTTTCCTGCACTTTTTCATGACTGGCCAGTTTTAACATGCTGCACTATGCTTAGCTCCATGCAAATCCGTATAGCAATGCTTACACCAGCTAAGCAGAGCTGAATGCAGGTAAGCAATGCTTACACTAGCAAAGCATTGCTTAAATCTATTTTTTTCATTAAAGTTGTAAATTGTTTTTTACATTTATATTCCACATATTCCCACTCCTGCTGTGCTATACGTGAAATATATGATTGACATCTATCATTCAAATTACTTAAAA
This sequence comes from Protopterus annectens, assembly GCF_019279795.1. Lineage (NCBI taxonomy): Eukaryota > Metazoa > Chordata > Ceratodontiformes > Protopteridae > Protopterus > Protopterus annectens. The sequence continues at coordinate 1,199,094,549 of NC_056727.1, forward strand.
GTCTATTAAATAATTTGGCAGAGGGGGGATTCTGCTGTTCTACATGCTATACCATAGCAGTACCACTACACTACAGCAACTTGATGACATTTTCTATCACAGTAGCACTTGTCTATCATTTTCAGGATTTCAGCCAAGCTACGCATAGCGTCGTGCTGCGCAAACAAGCTGAGCGGCACTTAAACAATATTATTCAATTTTTTTATTTTTTCCTCTTTTCCTCTTGCCCTACTGCTTCCATGCATGTAGGGAAAGAGTGCATACATTTGGGGGTGTGGACTTGAAGGCTGCTGCCTTCTACAGGTGTTTGTGTTTTTTTTTAATTATTTTCAGTGTCTGCGGACACTGAAATGTTAGTGGTTTACATTTCAGTGTCTGCGGACACTCGTTTACTATACAATATTAGAGCCAGGCTCTAATATTATATAGTTTGACATTCATCCATGTCAGAAAGTGCCGTATGGCACTTTCAGAGTGATGGCGGTGTGTTTCAGGTGCTGGGACTGCTGACACATGCCCCCTGCACTCATTCCTGGTTCATGTCCATTTAGTCTAGATAGCAGCGTGCCTTCATGCATATGCAAGGTACATTGCTATCCTAAATGGACATGAACCACTACGTGCAAGAATAGCCTTATTCTTGCACTGAGCTTCATGAATCCCCGGGATTGTGTTCCAGTACTAGGCCCAAAAGTTGAAGTAAAAAATATATATGTACAAAATAATATAAACCCAACTGATGGAGCCAGTATTGCACTACTATGATACCCCCTTCATGAGGGATACTAGTATACAGAGATTGTACATCAAGAGTCCCTAGACAAGCACTATTGGGCACCTGTAAATCATTCATCAAGTCCAAAAATATTGTAGTATCTCTTAATCTAGCTCTAATCAGGGTTAGCAAAAGTTTAAACTGGCTCTCAAAATAATAAGACAGTGGCTCTGTCAAAGACCCTATATCAGATAATATCAGTCTTCCTGGAAGGGGGCAAGGGGGATTTATGTATCTTAGGTAAAATATAAAAATATTGGGGTACCAGATCATTCACTATAAGCTGGTTAAAAAGGTGGTCTGAAATAATACCCTTGGCCTTGCAGTCACCCAGAAAAAAATCAGTAAAACTTTTAAACTAATTAATAGGGTTTGCAGGTAGTTTACAATAAGAACGTGATCATTAGGCTGTCTAAGGACTTCCATATCATAGTCTTCAGACCCCATATAACTATGGCTGGACCTTTGTCAGTTTGAACAGCAAATATTTTGTCATTATCTTTTAACCATCACAATGCCTCCCTATGAATATTACTATAATTATTATTAAAATTCTTTAAATACTATCTCTTTTGCTATGTAAATCATATAACACCCATTACTCAAAAACGTTGACAACAGGGTGTTGAGAAGGCTGACAATTAGATTTGTTAAAAAGAAATGGTTACTGTCCATAGAGCCCCCTCCCCTTTCCGTCTGTAGTAATATTTCAAATTTAGACCACAAACAAACATTTTATGCCCAAATCCAAAATATATTCAGTCGTATAGCAAGGGGGATAAAATTCATACCTTTATTTAATAATTCCACTTCATGATCTGTAACAAAAATAGAGGACAAGCAACATCTATTTAGTAGAGGACAATACAGCATTTATTTAGCCATTCTGGTAACACAGAGGGTTGTTTGGAGTGCCGTTCTAGACTTTGTGGTTTTATATATATCTATATAATGTATATACATACGTATATATATATATATATATATATATATATATATACATATATTTATATATATGATTATATTTCACAACATCACTGACTCACTAAATCAGCATATGCTATATTGACCACAAATGGTTAAAACTCAATTAATTGAAAAAAAAAAAAAAAAGAAATGTTAACCCTCCCACTGACACTAACTATATGTACTAACCCTGACATCACAAAATAGTGTGGAAAGGGCAAAGTCCCACTCCTCACTGTGAAGCAATCCTGCAGAACAAATTGTGACATTCTGTGATGAGCCACCAGTTCAACAAAACAATCCTCCTAACTAATCATCTGATGTAACAAATGTAAAAATTTTACTCTGCACCCATATATCTGTCTAGTTATCTATACAGATACATCTATCTATAGATATGCCATAAAGATTTTATCTCACAGGTTTGAATGCAGCCAGATACACAATGTCTAGGCTGGGAACCTGCTATTATTGTCCTTAGTGATGAACTAATTGCTACCCTGGGGTGCCAGAGAACAGCTGGTTAGTCTCTGCAGAAGGATGAAAGTATTGGAATTGTTTTACAGTCTCCAGATGCTGTAATATATCTTAACAGGGTTCTGGATGTGTATTGTGACACATCTGTGCTAGATCCTGGCTCAATTTCCAGTGAGGGAATAGTGTGGGAACCACAGAATCAGGTGAACAGATGTGATATCATTCTGTAGCCAGCACTGAAATTGTATTCAGATAGTAGTGACAGATGTGACAGTGACACTCAGCACTCTGTTGGAACTAACAATAAAGGCACTCATCAATTTCATCTTGCCTTGTTTTAATAAGTTACCAGGAAACAGTAATTCTTCAGTCAGTTAGGATAATAGTGAGAATAGCTAAAAGTATTGCTTTTCTGTATCTGCACGAGTCTTTCCATCTGTGTTATTTTTTATATTTCATGTGAATTGAAAGTCTGGCATTTATTGAAAAGAGATATTCAGTATTTTGTGTTTTTTATTTTATTATTTATTATTAAATATATCTAAACCTTTTAATGTGGCTGGTCTTTTAGAAAATATTATAACCTCTGAGAGTAATTGCATTTATTTGGTGGCACTGTGGTTTCATGCTCCTGAAACTCTTGCTGCTTGGTTAATACTACAAATTGTGTAAGTATTAATTTTAATGAGAGTAATTGGATATTCTGGTAAGAACCTTAAAGTAGCTGGCTGGTGGCAGTGAATCTACCTTATAGTCTGGGTACAGGTGGCATAGCGGGTAAATCTGTGCCAGCTTTTCCCAGTTATGTGTGCATTTGTGTGAAAAGCAAATCTCAAAGAGAGAAAGGTGGAGTCTTATTTGGAACCTGGAGAGGAAAACCCAGCATCAGGATTGGAGTGTGCTCCCTGTGTGCACTTAAGGGAAATTGTAATTGGTGCAGAGAGCTGCATTTGAAAATACTGTGTGTAACCATTTTTGTTCTAAGTGAATGTTCCCCACTGGTGTCAGTGGTGAGGACTGAGTCTCCTTCATTTCTGGCCCAGATGAGGGACATCAAACCAGGAATGCTTGTAGATGGCAATATCATCCAGGTAGGCAAGGGCATAATCTCCTGCTTGGATACAATCTACCAACCTCTGGAAGGTTGCTGGGGCATTTTTCATCCCTAAGGGCATATTTGTGAACTTGTATAATCTGACAGAAGTCACAAAGGCTGACCTCTCTGTAGCTGTGGAAGTCAAGGGCACCTGCCACTAGCCCTTGGTCAGATACTTAGCCTCACGCAGCTGCTGTAAGTCTTCATCTGTCCTAGATGTAGGGTAAACATGTGATTCAGTGTAGTTTTCTGTAGTTCATACAGAACCAGGTGCTGCCATACTTTGGTACCAGCACCACTTGGGAGGCCCAGTGACTGCTGGACTCCTGGATTACTCCTAATTCCAACACTTCCTTTATCTCCTCCCTTAGAGTCTGTCTGACTCACTCAGGCAGCCTGTAAGGGTCTGCTTGATAGGTGTTCGGGGGTCCAGTATCCAGATGGTGCTGCACTTGGTGGGTGCACCAAGGTTTCCCAGGGAACATGTCCCCAAACACCTGTAACACTGCTCAGATTTCTTGAACCTGGGTAGGGGACAGTCACTTAGACATTGCTACCCCTTCCGCTGAGGTGTCAGTCTGAACCTCACTGTGGAGATCATTCACCAGATCCCCCTCAGACTCCTCCTGCCACCCACTGCAAACACTCAGCACAAGGGCCTCCTTATCATGATAAGGCTTCATCATGTTAACATGGTAAAGTTTGTGCCCCTACCTCTTGCCTAACAGTCCTACCATGTAGTTATTACTACTGACCTTCCTTGCCACTTTGAAGGGTCCTTCCCAAGCTGCCTGCAGCTTATTGTGTTTGACAAGAATGAACACCATAACACTGCTGTCCCGCAGCATACTCTCGGGCTCAAGTATTCCGGTCATACCAGACCTTTTTTCTGCTGTTGGGCTGCTGCCAGATTCTCCTGGGACAAGCCCATGAGCTCCTTATTCCTTGTCGTGAGGTTTAGGACATATGCCACAACAGATTCCTTGTGGGATTCACATTCACCCTTAAACTCATCACAAATAAAATCCAAGGGGCCCCCTCACCCTATGCCCATATTGTAACTCAAAGGGTGAAAAACCTGTGGATTTCTGGGGTGCCTCTCTGTATGCAAACAGCAGACGAGGCAAACGTATTTATTATTTATTTATTTCAGTTTGATAACTGGGGAAGTCCACTGGGCCAGAATAACCCATTTTCTGTGGAGGCCAGGGGAGAAAAGCTCCGCAACTAAGCAAATTAAAATATAAAACAGTACAAAAACAAGCAAGTTACAATATAAAAACAGTATACAGTATAAACAGTAGTAGAGAGCTCATACATGTTAAAGTGAGATAATAAGACAAAATAAGATGTAATTAACAAGAGGCAAAATGTACAGTTGGTGGTATTTACATCATATGCAGCAGAAATAGGTCAAATATTCATTAGGCAGTGAACATTCAGAAAGTAGAAAAAGCTTTAGTAAAAGTGTACAATTGCAGGATATGTGTGTCAAAGGCTGGAGTTCAGAAAGAGAAAACATATAGTACAGTAAGTAGGGTAGATAACAGTCAGGCAGTGGTAGTAAGATTAGTGTGAGAGGAGAAAGAAACTCAGATGGAGGTTGTAAGGAAATAGTGGGGAGAATCGGGGAAGAGATTAGGGTTCAAGTGGGGAAGGAGCAGGGACATGCCCATTTAGAGGACAGGTAGGAGTGTAAGAGGGATTTAAAGTTAGGGAGATGTGAGACAGTTCGAAGGTGGGATGGGAGTGAGTTCCAAAGTTTGGATAGGGAGTATGAAAGCAGGAATTGGCTGGGGGGGGGGTCATAATGGTTTATTTACTTGAAGGAGGTTTTGGTTTTCTGATCTTAGTGAGCGATTTGGAATATAGGGGGTTAAGGAGGTGGAGAGGGAAGGGCAGCTAGAAGGCTTGAAGATGAGTTTATGAGCTGTAGTTAGCTTTATGAATTTTAGGTAGTTCTACCCAATTTAGGGGTTGAAGAGAGAGGCAGTGATGTGATGAGGTTTTGGAACATGTGGTAAATTTGCTTATTTTATTGTAGCAGGCTTCTAATTTGGACTGTAATCCAAGCTGAATATTGTTGAACAGAGGGGCACCATATAACATTTGTACTACTCTCCCTTAAACTGGTCTGCAAATGCCCTTAGCATGGTCTTTAGTGTAGAGTTTAACCTCCCCACAAGACATTAGTCTGGGGTGGTAGGGGCCGGTCCCACAGACAAGCCAGCAAGTCTGACATGAATTTGGCATCTCTGTCTGTCAATATTTCTCTCAGGAAACCTACCCTGCTGAAAATATCCAACAAAGCATTTGTCACCTTTTCTGCCTCAACGGAGGACAGAGACACCGCCTCAGGGTATCTAGTAGCATAATCTATTACCACTAGGATATATTTCTTCCTTGTGGAACTTGGGGTACTCATTGGCCCCACAATATCAATAACTACCCTCTGAAATGGCTCTTCAGTCACAGGCAAAGGTATCACAGGAGCTTTGACCTTGTCTCCTGCCTTGTCTACTTTTTGACACTGCCCACAGGTCCTGCATTGCCCTGTTACATCCCTTTCAATCCCAGGTCAATAAAAGTTCTGCATAATACATCTCTTGGTACCCTTTATGCCCATATGACTTGCAAAAGGAATGTCATGGCCTATGGGTAAAAGTGCCAGACGGTAGGCTTTAGGTACTATCAACTGCTGTAGTACCTCACTCTCTCACCCTCCCTCAGGGGTCTACTCTCTATACACTAACCCTTTGTTCCGATATACAGCTACCTCCCTCAAGCCTCATAGTATAGGATCCAAGAGCTGAGCCTGTCTCAACTGTACCTTTGTGACACTTCCCAGCTCCCCTTCCACAAGAAATCTGGCATCTTCTGACAGCATTGCTTCACTGTCAGCCTGGGTACTACCACTCATTTCTGCCCTTGCAGTCACCCTGTCCAAGGGAACATCAGTACCTATCAGCAGCTGTGTCTCACCTTCAGGCTCACTGCTACAGGATAGCTTCCTCTCTGAAACAGCCATATCACCAGCCCCGGCTTCAGATGTGGGCTCTGTCTTGGTCTCCCCAGGCTATCAGACCCACATGCCTGTTCCCAAGCCTGACTGCATGCAGAAAAGGTACTGCATTATCAAACTCATTCCCTATCAAGACATCTGCAGGGATATCCTCAAACACACCTACTTGCTTGCTTCCTTTTCCACACTCCCAGTCAAGGTGAACCCTGACCAAAGGTATTTGGACTGTGATCCCCCCTAAAGCTGTGACTGGAGTGGACTTCCCAAGCAAGTACTGCTCCTCTTTAACCCCTACAGACTTCACAATGGCTATGTCAGAGGCTGTGTCTATCTTAGCAGTGGCCTGTTTTCCATCCAGTAAAATAGGATACAAACTCCAGTGATAGTTTGGTACCCCTGTTGTCACCAGACAACTTACCACTGGCATACTGTTATTCCCACCTTTTGTTCTCCACCTTGCTTCAGTGGACATTTGTATGCTACATGGCCCCCCTCGGCTACATGTATAACATCTAAACCTTGTTATTAATCATGTACCTGAACTAGTGGCTTCCCATGTTACTGCTGGACTCTGTTGGGGTAGTTTAGGCTACCCACCATGAGTTCTATTAGATCCATGTGCAGTATCCCTTTCTTGAGCTATGGTGCCCTGCTTGCTAAGTAGAGATTCCCTTTTTTGCTCAGCTCATTTGCAGAGTTACACTCCCGTTCTGCCAACCAGATTCTCATGTCCTCAGGCAAAGTGCTAAGGGTTTGTTCCCTCACCGAAAGGTCTGCCAGCCTTTCAAACGTGGTCACCTGACACCCATTCACCCACCTATAAAAATAAGTGCTTAGCTCAGCAATATCATCACATATACTTTTATCTGTCTTTTGCCTATCCTCAGAAAACTTTTTTCTACAAGCTTTAAAACATTCCAATAAACATTGTTTAACCTTGTCATAATTTAAATAATCAGTATCAGAAATTTACAAACAGCATTTACAGCTTTACCATGGAGTAAGGGTGTCAGGAACCATACACAGAGCCCTTGGTCAACATTATACTCTTTACATATTCTTTCAAATATATGAATAAAACTACCAAAATTACCACCTTCTTTATACTGTGGAAGAAGGATACTGACCTTTGTTGCTTCTGGGATTCAGTTATTTCCTTCCCCATTACCTCCATGTTCAAAGAGTCAGCATGTCCTTCTCATGTTGACGCTGCTTGTCATTTTGTTCAGCCTCCAAATGCCACAGTTTCTCTACCGATTTTAACTCCATGAATATTTTCCTCCATTTCAAGTCTCTAACTCTTGATGGGTTTTTAAATCCTCTGAGGAAAAGGTGAACTGTCCTGTTTCTGAGGGCTGAACATCCCCATTGCCAGACTGGTTGTCCTCCTGCTTGCTGGTCTGTGCTGCAGCTGTGACCAAGGCTGAAACCATTTCCTCTTAGTCAAGTTAGCATGCACCAGTCCTTTGGATTTGCAGACCTTAGCCAAGTGGTTCACTGTCAGCTTGCCATAATCCTCTGCTGACATCTTTACGCTTTCTCTTACTAAACCAAACTGACAAAAATAAATAAAACTGTTGTAAAAAATGAAACTTTGTATGTTTACCTTGTGGCTGCTGAGAGTACACACACTGTTAGTGACAACTGCTTGCAGGATACGAAGTTCAATTAATATCCACACCACTGCTAACCAATATGTGACTTCCCTCCTCTGGGCCAGTAATCAAGGAGCCTCAATCCTCACCACTGATATTGGCGGGGAATGTTCACTTAGAACACAAATGGATACACACAGTATTTTCAGAGGCAGCTCTCTGCACCAAGCACAATTACCCTTAAGAGCACACAGGGAGCACACTACAGTCCTGGGCCTGGGTTTTCCTCTCTAGGGCCTACATAAGACTCCACATTTCTCTCTACAGAAATCAGTGCTCTGTGTCCCTGTTCAAGTAGCTGACACACACACCTTGAGATCTGATTTTCACACACACACACACACACACACACACACACACACACACACACACACACACACACACACACACACACACACATACACACACACACACACACACACTCACACCTGGGAAAGGCTGGCACAGAGTTACCCGCTTTGCCACCTCTACGCAGATTATAAGGTAGATTCATTGCCACCAGCCAGCTACTTTAAGGCTCTTATCACGGTACCCAATTACTCTTAGCAAAATTAATACTTAGCAAATGGTAGTGATAACCAATCAGCTATACTTTCAGGAGCATGAAGCCAAAGTGCCACCAAATAAATGATTAAAATATTAACCATTAATATTAAAAAAAAAAGGGTTAAAATATTTTTTTAGAAGACCAGCCACAATGAAAGGTTTAGATATATTTAATAATAAACAATAAAACAGAAAGCATGAAAATACTGAATATCTAATTACAATAAACACCAGAGGTTCAATTCACAGGAGCTATAAAAAAATAACACAGATGGAAAGACGCAGACAGATACAGAAAAACAATACTTTTAGTAATTTCATTATTTTCCTAGCTGACTGAAGAATTATTGTTCCCTTGTTACTTACTAAAGAAAGGCAAGATGAAGTGGAAGAGTGTCTTTGTTGTAAGGTCCAAGACAGAGTGCTGAGTGTTACTATGGCATCTGTCACTAATATCTAAATACAATTTCAGTGCTGACTACAGAATAATATCACATCTGTTCACCTGATTCTGTGGTTCCCCCACTACCCCCTCACTGGAAATTGAGCCAGGATCTAGCACAGATGTGCCACAATACACACCCAGAACCCTGCTAAGACTTATTTTAGCATCTGGAGACTGTAAAACAATACAACCCTTTCATCCTTTTTGTAGAGACTAACCAGCCATTATCTGGCACTCTAGGGTAGCAATTAGTTGAGCACTAAGGACAATAAGAGCAGGGTCCCAACCCAGACATTTCATCTCTGGCTGCATTCAGGCCTGTGAGATGAAATCTTTATGGCCTAAAACAAGTCATTTAGTTTCAGGCTATTTTTCTTAATGTCAAGCTGGGCTGAGCATAACCACTTCCCTTCCAGTATCCTCTGTTAAAACTGATACATTTCCTCACTTACAACACTACAGTCTGATATACATGTATGTTTCTTTTCTGTCCAGCAGAACACACTGTTGATACATTTTTAACACAAATGACTTTACAAATACATTTTTAACACAAGCATCTGTAGCAATCAGTTTAATACACAAATGACATACAATTCTTTGCAAATCTCCATCTAGCAGTGCTGACATATGTAAAACATGCAATGCCCTACTCTCTCTGGCATAGCTGGCACTACCCCACATCATCACAGTATGTATATATATGCATCTATGTGATAACATCAAAATATCATAACAACAAACCATATGGTCAAGACCATAAGATCAAATTGCCAGTATGTCGAACAACACTAAGCAACTAAAATCAATGTTATCCTCCACAACCCCTGTGTATTACATATACAAACTCCAAGATCACAATACAGAAGGGGAAAAGGGGAAATTCCCAGATCCTTACTAGATGGCAATCTCCATACATAAGGTTTGATGTTCTGGCAATTTGATCATATGGTCTTGACCATATGATGTTTGACATGGTATTTTGATGTTATCACATACAATCATATATATATATATATATATATATATATATATATATATATATATATATATATCTATATCTATATCTATATCTATATATATATCTATATATGGGTCTACTTCATTTGCCCTAACTTCCAATTGACTGACACCCATTTGACTGAAATTTCATTTCACTGACACTTCATTTGACTGACAAGTATTATTGGCAGTCTCCAGAGCACTGTAAGGCAAGTAAATGGAATATGTCCCCTTCCCCACTGTAGTGCAACCCTGGAGTTAGAATATATAGTTAGGGGGGGTGTAGGTGGCACAGCCCCCCCCCCCCAAAATGGGGGGAGTGGAGGGTGAAGCCCCCCACTTAATTTCATATTATATTGTGTGGTTTTGCTTTAATATTGCTTAGTAAAACAAAAGTAAGTGCAGGGCTTCGCCCCTCACACCCCATTGTGGGGGGCTGTGCCCTCCACACCCCCCTAACTATATATTCTAGCTCCAGGGTCATACTACAGTGGGGAAGGGGGCATATTCCATTTAATTGCTTTACAGTGCTCTGGAGACTGCCAATAATACTTGTCCGTCAAATGAAGTATCAGTCAAATGAAATTTCAGTCATTTGGTCTCAGTCAAATGGGTGTCAGTCACTTGGAAGTTAGGGCAAATATATATATATATATATATATATATATATATATATATATATATATATATATATATACACACACACACACACACACACACACACACACACACACACATACATACTGTGATGATGTGGGGTACTGCAAGCTATGCCAGAGAGTAGGAAAGTGCATGTGGAACTTTGATCTTCTGACACGAACACATATCCTAGATATATATATATATATATATATATATATATATATATATATATATATATATATAGGTCTACCTGAAAACACCGAACTCTGACAATGCCGACAACGAGATAACCGACACCGGAAGATCGACAACGGAGATGACCGATGATTGAAAATTCCGACGCTGAGAACACAGACATGTTAAGGTAAGTGTGTGATAGTAACTGACGTTAGGGTCAGAGTGCGTGTAAGGTAAGTGTGCGATAGTGACAGACTTTAAGGTTAGGGGTGGGTTAAGTGAGTTAGGGTTAGGGTGCGTGTAAGGTAAGTGTGCAATAGTGACGGACTTTAGGGTTAGGGGCAGGTTAAGTGAGTTAGGGTTAGGGCGTGGGTTAGGTGAGTGTGCGATAGTGATGGACCTTAGGGTTAGGGTTTGGGTTAAGGTTAGTGCATAGATAGTTGTGTATGTAAGGTTTAGTGTAGGTTTGTAAGGTTTTTGGTGTGTTGTGTGTGTGTGTTTTACAGAAAAGGTATTTGTTTTGTTTTGTTGATTGTCGGGATTGTGATTTGTCAGGCATGTGAAGTTTCGTTTTTTGAACTTTCGGTTTTGTGGTGTCGGTTATCTCGTTGTCGGTGTTTTTGCGTGTCAGTGTTTTCAGGTAGACCCATATATATATATATATATATATATATATATATATATATATATATAGATAGATATATCAGGACTGTGCTTACCCACACATCAGAGGGTATCTGCAACAAAAAAGTTTTTTTGTGTTTTGCAACCTTGGGAGTATTATTATTTTGACAAATGAACTCCCAAGATTTTAAATGCTTTAGGGTAAAATAATCATGTATCAATTAAATGAGATGTGATCATTCAGAATGGATGCTATTAATATTTGTTTGTATGCAACTTTTGGATAATTGCTTTAAACCATGTATCATATACTATTAACCATTTCAAATGTATTTACTGTGATGTTAGACTGTTTTTATATTAGCTGTTTTTTCCTTGTCATTTAGTTTTTACTTTTCCACACTTATGGCATACTTACTGCTTGTTGCTGTAGACTTGAATGCTGAACTGAAAAGATCACCAGTGACCTGTCATGACATCTAGACTTTGAGAAAAATGAAAATGTGAGTGTAGTGCTAGCCTCACTTTCTTCTCTTTGAGTTTTTGCAATCTTGGAGTTGGTATATATAGATCAGGGGAGGGGAGGCTTGTGACCACAATGGGAGTGCATCTACAAAACATGTTTGCGTATTATTTTGGGAATGTCACTGCTTTAGTTAGCACCCACTTGAGTCAAACAAGTTGTAATTATCCACAGCGGATCCTTAACTTATTCTTACTTATGCAATTTATTGTATAACTTGCTAGTCCAAAGGGAGCCCAGTCTGTTGTTAATAAGATCCCCAGGTTCAGTGTACTAAACTGGTCATTTAATACATATATAAATAAATAAATAAATAAATAAATAAATAACAGAGGGGAGAGGGAGGTGATATATATGATATTGTCTTCTTTTTCTCAAATATTTTATTAGGATTTTTAAGATACATATTAAATTGTAACTGTTACTGTAAGCCTTTTGGTTTAAGCACTTGGGCTCCAGACCAGTTGTTTTACATTAAGAAGTTTGTGGTCTGCACTCTTGTGGCAGGAAAGGTAGCTTACATCCTAAATTTGGATATGCTGATTGAAGGCTCAGTGTCTGTTATTCTAAAAGTGTATTAGTTCTGGTTAAAGCACTTGGGCTTCAGGCCAATTATTTTTCTTTAAGAAGGTTTGTGGTCTGCACTCTTTTGGGAGGAGAGGCTAGATTATACCCTTCTGAACTGGGATTTTCTGGTTAAAGGCTTATTGTGCCTGCTTATTTGAATTGCTGCTTTCTGAAATTTGTACACCTTATTTGCAGTAGCATAGACTAAATTCAGTCCTGCTTAATCTAGCTTTGTTTGTATAACTTGAGCACTAATCCAGACCATCTTTTTTTGGAGAAGGTTCCCCTGCAACCTAGTGGCAGGAGTGTGCAGTTAGAACTTGTCTGATCGAAGACTGCTGGAACGGGGCTCAGTTTTTATCTTTTTGTTGGTTAATTGGTTAATTTGTTTAAATCAGTTTGCTCATTTGCTACTGTTATATTAAAAAAAATACACTTTATGCTTCGCCATTTACCTAGGGTTAAACTATTCATGATGCCATAAAGTCTGCTCTTCAAAATTTCCCTTAGAACTAGCCATTTTTTAGTTTTAGCACTAAAATCTGTTTATTTGAGCTCAGCACTTGTTCAGAACTCGTTGTAAGCTCTAAATAAGCTACAAATTACTACAGCACTCAACTTTCCTCACTTGTCAAGAGGAAAACTGTTTTTAGTACTTAATAAATAAGCAGTTATCCAGGCATGTCTAAGGGTCAGCTCCCAGTGTTTTCTCCTGTCTACCTGATGAATCTGGGCATCTTGGGGCAATGCAGCAATTGCCTCATGTACACAGACAACCCCCTGCTCCTACCATCCAACACTACAACCAGTGAGAGATGCACTTATATAGCCAAACTGGAAGCAAAGCTCTCTTCACCCAAGACTGGACTAGACAGTCAAGAGGAGAAGATAAACACTTGAGGCACACCACACTCATCACATAGTCCCTCAAAACCTACACCACCAAAACACACATCTACATTCATGGAGGCTCTCAATAAAAATCTTCTCAGGCAACAGAGACCTCCAAAGCAGAAATGTAAGCAACCTCTGCCCCCCAACACAACCCAGATGACACACAGCCCACAAACTCAGTGTACCACTCAACCACAGCCCATAAGGCATAACAACGTACCCAATACTCTAGTCATAGGTGACTCTATAGTCAGGCACACTGATGTTCCACTCACCAGGCTAAACAAGGAGAAAGTTACTGTCAGCTGCCTGTTGGGTGCCAGGATCCGCCACATAATGCACGCACTCAGGTCACTCCACAACAACTACAAATATGACTCAATTATTGTCCATGTTGGTGTGAATGACCTGAGACATACCTCCCTGGACTACATGAAAAGAGACATGGAGGAGCTCTCCGATCTTGTAGCCCGGGCAGGTATGACCATAGCCCTGAGTAGCATCCTGCCATTACCCAGAATGAAACCACAGTACAAGGACAAAATGATTGACTTCAACAATTGGCTAAGCTTCTAGTGTCATTCTAAGGGGATCCAGTATCTGTCTGCCTGGGATTACATGACTGACAGACCACAATGCTTTGCCAGAGTTGACCTGCATCTGTTGCTCTTGTGATTCTGGATACTGGCTAAGGCTCTTGCCACCCCTATAGTGCTTTTTTTAGGCAAGATTCAAATGACAAATTCACCACCATAACAGGTACAAGCAAGCAAAATCGGAGGGTAATGCTACTCAATGCTAGAAGTCTAAACCTCAAAATGCACTCACTCGAGGCACTCCTTAAAATGGAGAACATCGACATCTGTGCAGTGGCAGAGACCTGATTCAAGGCTCCAGAGAGCACCCCTACATTACCAGGCTATAACTCATACCACATCTTTCGGCCACCTAACCTGGACCGAAACACTAAAGGTGGAGGCGTGTCCATATTCATTAAGGATATCCACATCTCCAGGCTTGTTGCTCAGCATAATGCATATGAGATTATCCAAGTGCAACTAACTCTGGTCAAGACTGCAATCCAAATTGTAACTTGCTACAGATTCCCCACCATGCCCCAGGATTCCCATTCCTCATTTCTTGATACACTGGAAAATATTAGGGTACAACCCAACACCGTAATAATGGGTGATTTCAACTACCCCACCATTAACTGGGAAAACTACTCATGTACCAACTCTTTTGCTCAACGTTTTCTGGAATTCATAAATTCCAATGCCTTGGATCAACTTATCCACACCCCCACCAGGGGCAGCAATATCCTAGACCTGGTCATTACCAACATGGGTGATCAGTGTTCCACATCAGAGGTCAGTTCCTCGTTTATCAGATCTGACCACAAGCTAATCACACTAGACATCCACATCCCGCCTCCACCACCGAAAAAAAATTCCCCAAAGCCAACTTCACGCTTCTTAAGACAGAAGTGGCAAACTTCACGACACCCATGCAGATGGACAATAGAGGTACAACTGCTGAATCCTACACAAATGCACTTTATAAGAACTTACACGAGTGCATGGATCATGCTATCCCTAACAGAACCAATATGCTATCCTCCAGGAAAAGGAATCCAATCTGGTAATCCCCAGCCATAAACAAACTCTACAACAGAAGAAAGAAACTGTTGCAAAAAAAGAGTAAAATCCCATGACTTGAGGAACTCCCTGGTCAGCCTCAGTAAGAAGCTGAGATACCTCATAAAATTCTCTAAAGCTAGTTACAAAAACAAAATTGCCACTGATTCTAAAGACAACCACAAAGCATTCTATAGCTATGTCAAGAATCTCAATGGCAACATTCAGATCTGCTCTGAGTTACAGTACAATGGCATTAAATATACAGAACCAACTGATATTGCCAACAACCTGGCAGATAGGTTCAGTGCTAACTTTAACCCCCTCTCACCCCCTAAAGGGTCCATCTCTATACTGGAAGAATGCAAAGTTCCTGTAATCATGGCTGCACAGGTAAAAAACACACTCTCCAAAGCCAAGAACACAGCATCCATGGGACCTGACAACATCCCAGGCTGCTTTCTACATGAACTGCAGAATGAACTGACACCCCACCTAAGCACCATGTTCAATCATAGCCTCACCTCAGGCTTTGTGCCCACTGAATGATGCACTGTGATGATTATCCCACTCCACAAAGGGGGAGCCACCAGGGAGTCCGGGAACTACCGCCCCATTAACCTAACAAGCCTGGTCTGCAAGGCCATGGAACATATCATCATGGAGCTTATAAACAAAGACATTGGTAATCTCCAAACTCTAGACCCCACCCAGTTTGGGTTTGTGAAAGGCAGATCATGTCTCCTAAACCTGATAGACTTCTTTGAAGTGGTCACCAAAGCCTTAGACGAGGGTAAGGTGGTTCACACAGCCTATCTAGATCTCGCCAAGGCTTTTGACACCATCCCCCACTCTGGAATTATAGATAAACTCACTAAACTAGGTATAAATCCCTATGTCATAAGATGGGTTGCAAACTGGCTCACTGACAGAACTCACACTGTGAAAGTAGCAGACTCCAAATCCGACTTCAGACCAGTGACAAGAAGAGTACCAGAGGGCTCAGTCCTGGGTCCTCTCCTGTTTGGTATCTACTTTTCTGAAGTACAGGCTAATACGGAGGGTCTTTGGCTAATGAATTTCACAGCTGATTGCAAACTAGGAGCCATAATCAAAACTCCTAACGATGTGGACATCCTACAAAAGGGCCTTATGGAGACAGATTCCTGGTGACAAAGCCATGGCCTCAAGTTCAATGCCAAAAAGTGCATTGTCATCCCCCTTTGGTAAAAACTCTGTACCCATGAGCTACCACATAGGTGGTAGTCTACTTAATACCGAAAGTGTGATAAGAGACCTTGGGACACAGATGGACAGAAGTCTCTTCTTTGATAATCACATCACCACAGTAGTCAGAAAATCCTTCTAAGTGGCACACCTCATCACAAAAGGTTTCTCATCCAGGAAAAAAAGAGGCCATTGTTCCCCTCTACTTGTCACTCATTAGACCCATTATAGAGTACAACACCCCTTTTGGTATGTACCTCACAAGACATCTACCACTGGAAAGGCCACAGAAATACCTCACAAAGAGGATTACCAGCCTAAAACAGATGCCCTACACAGACTGTCTCAAAAAACTCCAGCTTTACTCTGTCATATATCTTCTCAGAGGCAACCTCTGCCTAATATACAAAGCTATGTCAAACCCAGAGTTGTTGGAAATGCTCCACTTGAAATCCTAATCCCTCCGAGCTACATGCTCTAGGGACCTAAATCTTGTCACTACAATAAAAAGAACATACTGGAGGGATAGATTCCTGTCCCAGAGACTTCCCATACTCTGGAACAAACTACCTATCTATATCCAACAAAGCTCCTCATTAGCACTCTTTAAGAAAAATCTTGATGATTGGATGGGAAATAGGAAATTCACCCCGGGATCACCTCTGTGGTTCTGCTCGACAGGGGCACAGGAAAATAATTTTCTTGGGTGGCGAATGCCAGGGTACATTTCTGGCTAGGCTTATATAGGCCCTAGGGCCAATAGCCTAGTACCTACTTATGAACCAATATAACATATCGTAATTCAGAATTAAAATTATAGATATTGACTTATCAACCATACAAAGAAGGAAAAAAACTACATAACAGAACAAAAACTATTTGCAAGGGTGTCTAAAGTTGTAATATGAAGTGATTATTTCTGTTCTTAACTTGATAGCAGCCATTTTCATTTGAGAGATGTTAAGATCCATTTTCTTGAACTCTTTAAAATGAAGGTAAAGTCTCACTTTTCCAATTTGCAGTAATTGTTTTATGAACAATCACTAGCTTTCTGACTTAAAAATCCATGTTTGTGTAGGTTTGCACTTTTTTTACCTCAACGGATCCTGTTTGGCATCCTGCAGAGTTCTACAGCAGCAGAAAGAAGAAAGAGAGACTTTGCTTGATCATAAGTGTCTACTTTTGCTTCTTTGACTTAATTTTGCTTATCACACTTAATTTCAGCTGTTTTTACAAGCTTTTGCATTTAATTTAACTGTATTCTGGTAATTTTTGCTTACTACACTTTAAATTGTTTTTTCAACTACATTTACTGTTATAGGCTACACACTCAAGTGCACTAGCCTTTTTGTGCCTTAAAAGTGAATTTTATTACTGCATTTACTGTATTTTTGATTCTGTAACAAAAAAAAAAAATTCCTATCTACTTGCTCGTTTCTCACCTTTTTCTCTAACTAGAATAGTCCAGATCTCAGATTTTCTGACTTCAGGACTGTATTTTGTGTTTCTGAGTTGTCCAGACCTTGCTGAGATAGAAGGAAGTCTTTCTGCTTATTAGTGGGAGTGGTAAGCTCTGAGCAGCCTATCTATCACTAGAGGAGTGGTTTCCAGCTCAGGAATTGTATCTTATTGGCCATTTTGGGCTTATTCTATCCATTTCTACTTTCTGAATTATAAACTCATGTTTGTGCAGGTTTGCGCGATGCGCAGCGATGCTCAACTAAGGTAAACCATTACCGGTGGCTTAAAATCTGCTCTTCAAAATCCCTTAGATATTGCTTGCTCTCATTTCTAAGCACTCAGATTAGACCTTTAAATCCAGCACTTGCTCAGAACCTCTTGCAGCATTTATTGTAAGCATATTCACTGCTAGTAGCACTAAAAAACTTTCCATAAAGGAAACAAAAATAGCTTCAGTACATAAAAGAAAGCAAAAACGTCTTAAATACTTAAATAACTAAGCACCTATCCAGGCATGTCTAAAGGTCAGTTCCTATGCTTTCTCCTGTTAACCTGGTGAACATGGGCATCCTGAGGCAATGTAGCAATTGCCTCATGTACACAGACAACCCTCTCCTCCTACCTCCAAACACATCCACTTGTGAGAGATACACTTACATAGCCAAACTAGAGGCCATGCTCTCTCCAGCCAAAACTGGATTAGCCAGTCAAGAGGAGAAGGTTAACACATACATCACACCACATAGAACACATAGCTCCCCGGATCACACACCACCACACCTTTTACATAGTAACACAAAACATACGCCCACTTTCGCAGAGGCTCTCAATAAAAATCTGCCCAAACAACAAAAGACCTCCTAGAGAGAAATGCAAGCAATCATCTCATCCAAACATAACCCGCAAGACATATAGCCCACATAGACAGTGTGCCACTCAGCTTAAGCCCCTATGGCAAAACATTTTACCCAATACACTAATCATAGGTGACTCAATTGTAAGGTACACTAACATCCCGCTCACTAGGTTAAATAAGGAGAACGTGACTGTCAGCTGCCTGTCAGGTGCCAGGATTCACCACATAACACATGCACTTGGGTCTCTCCGCAACAAGTACAAATATGACTCTGTCATTGTCCATGTTGGTGTGAACAACCTAAGATGTACCTCCCTGGACTACATGAAAAGAGATATGGAGGAGCTCTCAGATCTTGTAGCCCAGACAGTTATGACCCTAACCCTGAGTAGCATCCTACCATCACCCAGAATGATACCACAGTACAAGCAGAAAATGATTGACTTCAACAACTGTCTAAGTTTCTGGGGTCATTCAAAGGGGATCCAGTATCTGTCCTCCTGGGATGACATGATCGACAGACCTCAATACTTTGCCAGAGATGGCCTGAATCTGTCACCCCTGGGATTCTGGAAACCGGCCAAGGCTCTTGACACCCCTATAGTGCCTTTTTTATCACAGAATGCACTCACATGAGTCACTCCTTAAACTCAAGGATATCGACATCTGTGCAGTAACAGAGACCTGGTTCAAGGCTCTGGAGAGCACCCCAGTGCTACGAGGCTACAATGCATATCATACCTTTTGGCCCCTAAATCTGGACTGAAGCCCTAAAAGAGGTGTAGACTGAAGACCCAAAGGCAGTGGCATATCCATATTCATAAAAGATATGCACAGCTACAGACTAGTTGCCCAACATAATGCATCAGAGATGCTTCAGGTACTACTAACACTGGATAAAACTGCAATCCAGGTTGCAGCCTTGCTATAGATTTCCCACAATGTCCAAGACTCCCACTCCGCATTCCAGAACACTCTGGAAAACATTAAGGTTCAACCTAATTCCCTTATACTGGGAGAATTTAACTACCATTCCATTAGCTGGGAGAATTACTCCTGTTCCAACTCATTTACCCAACGTTTTCTGGAATTCATTTATTCCAATGCCCTGGACCAACTCATTCTCACCCCCACCAGAGGTAGAAACATTCTTGACCTGGTCTTTACAAACATGGGGGAACACTACTCTACACCAGTAGTCAACTCCTCCCTGGTTAGATCTAACCACAAGTTAATCACCATCAATATCCAAATCCCATCCTCACCCCCCCCCATGAAGGAAACCACAGTGAAGAACTTCTTCAAAGCCAATTTTGAGCTTCTAAAGACAGAAGTGGCAAACTTCACGTCATCCATGCAAATGGGAAATGGGTGTATGGCTGCTGAATCATACACCAAGGCACTGTATGAGTATTTACACAAATACATGGATCAGGCCATACCAAACAGGACCAAGATGCTGTCCTCCAAAAAAAAGGAAGCCAATCTGGTGGCCCCCTGCCATTAACAAACTCTACAACAGAAGGAAAAAACTGTTGCAGAAAAGAGTAAAGTCCCAAGACTGGAAACATTCCCTTGTAAATCTCAGCAAAAAACTGAGATCCCTCATCAAATCCTCCAAAGCTAGTTATGAAAACAAAATTGCTACAGATACTAAAGATAACCACAAGGCATTCCGTAGCTATGTCAAGAATCTGCATAACAATACACAGATGTGCTCTGAACTACTGCACAACAGCACCACTTATACCGAACTAACTGATATTGACAATATCATGGCCGACAGGTTTAGTGCAAACTTTACCCTCCCTAAAGAGCCCATCCCAGTACCCAAGGAATGCCAAATCCCTAACATCATGGCTGCACAAATAGAAACTGCACTGCCTAAAGCCAAGAATACAGCTTCCATGGGACCTGATAATATTAACCTGCAGATTAACACTAACTGTACAGTTTTACTGCTTTTTCCCCCCTTCCCACAACCTCCTAGTGGGATTACAAAGCCTCCTCTATTGTAATTTTCTAGTTTTCTCTTGTCTGTGAACCTCCCCTTGGTACATACATTGGAACCCTACCCCTGCTCCAGGCATTTGTATTTTTTCAGTTTTGTATGTATGCCAACTATGTTATAGGAGTGTAAAATTTCTGAACAAACGTAATAATTAGTTTGAATCTTTCTTTTCTTTTCTACTCTTCTACAAGTCAAATGTCAGACTCTAAACCACAGATATATGCTTCTAGAACTACTGTATTGCTAAAACATGTACACATGATTCTTTTGATGTTAGTTTCTACTATGGTAGCCTACAGCAGTAATGTATTTAATGTTTTAGTTTTATGATTGTTTATTGCTTTTTACTCCTGTTATATTAGTTTAATTTTGGAGCTTTTCTCCCCGGGCCTCTACTGAAAATGGTCATGTATTCAGTTAAACTAGCCTGGTCAACAAATGTAAAATAAAATAAATAAATAAAAATATACCTGGCTGTGTTCTACATGAATTACAAAGGAAACTGGCACCACACCTGAGTGCCCTGTTCAACCACAGCCTCACTTCAGGCTTTGTTCCCACTGAATGGCACACCACTACAGTCATTCCACTCCACAAAGGGGGAGCGATTATGGACCCTGGTAGCTACCTCCCATCAGGCTGATGAGCCTGATCTGTAAGGCTATAGAGCACATCGTTATGGAATTTATAAATAGTGATATAGGAAACCTTCAAACCCTGGACCCTACACAGTTTGGGTTTGTGAAGGGCAGATCATGTCTGCTCAACCTGATAGACTTCTTCGAATCTGTCACCAGAGTGGTGGATGAAGGCAAGGTAGTCCACACAGCCTACCTCGATCTAGCTAAGGCCTTTGACACCATCCACCACTCAGGAATCATTGATAGACACACTAACCTAGGCATTAACCCCTATGTCATATGATGGGTTGCCATCTGGCTCACTGACAGAACCCACATGGTGAAAGTAGCAGACTCCAAATCTGACTACTGGGCAGTTACAAATGGAGTCCCATAGGGATCAGTTCTGGATTCTCTCCTGAAGTTCAAGCCAACACAAAGGGAGTCTGGTTAACAAAATTCATGGATGACTGCAAACTGGGAGCTGTTATTGATTCTCAAGCTGATGTAGTCATCCTACAAAAAGGCCTCACAGAGACCAGCGACTGGTGCCAGAACCATGGCCTTAAGCTCAATGCTAAAAAGTGGATCGTCATTCCCTTCTGGAAAAACAGTGCCCACGAACTACCACATTGACGGTAGCCCACTTAACTCCGAAGGTGTGATAAGAGATCTAGGGACACAGGTAGACAGCAACCTCTCCTTCGACAACCATGTTGCCACTGCCGTTAGAAAGTCCTTCTATGTGGCACACCTCATTACAAAAGGTTTATCATCCAGGAAGAAAGAAGACATAATCCCTCTCTACTCATCCCTCATTAGACCCATTATAGAGTACAATGCCCCATTTGGCATGTACCTCACTAGACATCTACAACAACTGAAGAAGCCACAAAAGTTCCTCACAAAGAGGATCTTAGGAATCAAACACATGCCCTATACAGAAAGACTCAAACTCCAGCTTTACTCCATCTCATATCACCTACTTAGAGGCAATCTCTGCTTGACATACAAAGCCATGTCTGACCCAGTGTTTCTAGACATGCTTAATCTGAAAAAAATCAAAATCCTTCCATGCCACATGCTCCAAAGACCTCAACTTCCTTACCACAATAAACAGAACCTGCTGGATGGACAAGTTCCTAACCCAGAGACTTCCCATACTCTGAAATAAACTCCCCATTCACATCAAGCAGAGCACCTCACTAGCCCTCTTCAAGAAAAATCTTGACAAGTGGATGGATAATAGGAAATTCACCCTGGGATCACTTCAACAGCCTTGCTCGATAGGGGCAAAAGGAACTAATGTCTGGCAACAGGATGACTGGGAATATTCTTGGGCTAGGCTTGTACTGGCTCCAGGGCCATTAGCCTAGTACTCACCTATGAGCCTATGAACCTATAAAATCCATAGATGCAAATATTTAGATCTGGGAACATACTTAGGTATAGGTACATTAAACAAAGCCAAAGATTTGGTCAATTGAAAGTTGTCATTAAGAACAGTTTGCAAAAAATAATTAAATTTTCCCAAAATAATCTATGGAGATTACATTCATAAAACATGTGTTGCCAGTTAGCTTTCAGTTTTATTTTGCATTTCCAACATCCTATTTCTTGATTAAACATTAATTCCATTTTATGAGGTGTGATATAGATTCTGTGAATACATTTCCAAGAGAATCATTTCCATTGTAATGAAGGAAAAGTTTGCCTTGAGGAAATCAGTATTAGTTTTTATCATTCTCCTCAGGGAGTTGATTATTAATGGTTTTATAATAATCCCAATAATTTTCTTTATAAAATATTTTGTCCTTTTAATTACTTTATACATTTTAGATAGATAACATTTTCCTTGAGCTGTTTGATTACCTATAACAATCAAAAATTCTATAAGTTTAGGAATATTTTGTCTATTTTATGGATGCATTGACTCTATTTTATTAAAACTATATTGTATTAATTCATGTACTACTAACCCCAATTCATTATCTATATTATAATTATTCATGACTTGTTTCATTTGACGAATTTTTCCAGAATCCAACAAATAATGCCAATGCATTAAGTTATTCCCTCTAAGTACAGTCATGTTATTAATGTCAAAAGCGTCAATATTATTCTGTGTACATGCAATGGGAAATAAGAATGACCAAACCTTAATATCTGGATTTATATTCAAATAGCTTTTAAAACTAGTTATCAGGTTAGTAATAAATTTAGAATATATATGTTTATTTTTATCTATAATATAGTCTCGTACCATCAAATACAAATTATTAGGCAGAATTTTTGTATATTATGACAGCAATGAAGAATTTGATTGTAACCAAATATCCTCTTAAATGTGTTTCCACCTAGCTGAATATGATGGATTTAACCACAATGTTAATGTCTTAATAGATGATAAGGCATACATTTCAATGTCAGAAAGATTAATTCCCCCCACATCCCAATCCTTTAAATGATGATTTAATGCAATCTTAATTTATTAGGGTACCACAATAAGTTTAACATTAATATATTAAACTGATGTCTATAATGTCTGGGAATATGAAGTGAAATTGCTTGTATAAAATCTAACATTTTTGGGAAAATAATAATTTCAACTAGAAAAAGTTTGTCCTCCATAGTAAAAAAAAATTATTACATCTCTTCATGAGGCATTTCATTTTATTTAAGAAACCATTACAATTAATTGTTAGTGTTTTATTCATATCATTTGTTAAAGTGACCTCTAGGTATTTAATTTTATTGTTAAGAACTATATATTTAGCAAACTTTTTATTTATACTCTTCTTATTGCAATTTATAAGTAATATCTTAGTTTCATTTTCATTGAATTTAAGGCCAGAAATTCTTTGGAAGAGATCTATTGAGTCAAATAAAGCTTGTAAAGATTTACTATGATATTTCAAAGTCAATAAAATGTCATCAGCAAACAAATGGATTTAGGAGACTAAGCAGTTATTAAAACATATGCCTTTGATATTTGAATTCATCCTAATGCAAATTGCAAAAGGTTCAATGACCAGAGCAAATGACAAAGCGGAAAGACAGCACCCCTGTTTCATACCCTTGGTGATTACAATAGATCTAGATATGCTTGAACCAATCTTTATATAAGCTATTAATTTAACATATAATAATTTTATCAGTTGAGTAAATTCCTGTGAAAATCCATATTCATCTAAAGCAAGAAATAAATAATCCCAGTGAACTGAATTAAAAGCACTATTGATGTCTAAGCTCACTAAAGTCATGTTATTTTATGTGAAATTGATATAATTAATGTAAGAATTCTTTTAATGTTATCATATATGTTTCTATCTTTTATAAATCCAGTTTGTTCTTCATCTATCAATAAAGGGGGCAACTGCTTTACTCTACTAGCATGTATTGCCATACACATTTTATAATCAATGTTTAATTGTGATATTGCTCTGTATGAAGAACATTCTTTTGTATCTTTAACTGACTTTAGAATTGGGTAAATTAATGTATATTTCCAAGAAGTTGGGGAGTTATTATTTTCTTTAACTAAAGTATATACTTTTAACAATAAGCCTAGAGCTACTTTAGTTAATAATGTTATACTTGAATGTACAAATGATCAATTCCTGGAGCCTTATTTAACATTAATTTATTCATTTGTGATTTCATTGTAATAACTTTATCAAATAACTTTATTTGATGTTCTGTTAGTTTTTTCTTGATATACTTCTTAAAGAAGGATTGTATTACATTCTGGGGTTAAATCTCTGTATTATGTGAGTTAATTAACTTTAAGTATGTTTTAAAAGCCTCTAAAATACCTTCCACATCTGAAAAGCTTTTCCTAGTATCCATAATATAAACTTCTTTTATCTGATTGGATTTAATAATCTTCTTTGTTCTGTTTGCTATTTTTCGTTGGTTTTTAGGATTTATAGAAAGCAATTTAATTTGATCATTCCTAAATTGATCATAGTTTTATGATGTAATATTTGTAAATATTTTTGTTCATCTGATTAAGTTCTCTTTATAAATTATTTCCTTTTTGTATATCTAACTTTAGTTTATCTATTTCCATTTGTAAATCTAATAAACCTTTATTCCACTGTTTTTTTCTTATTAATAAACCAAGTTAGAACTTTGGTATATAAGTATGACTTCAAAGAATCCTATACATATATTTTGGATATAACATCTGTAAGATTCATATTTAGAAAAGTTTGTATCTCTTTAATATAAAATTCTTTAAAGTCTTTCAAATTTGTTATGTATGATGGAATTCTGGTAATAGTTACATTTTATTTAGTATTCATTGCCAAATCAAATGTAATTGCATTATGATTGGACAAAGACATGTAATTATTTTAACTTTATCCAGTTTTGAAATGTATACTCTCTAAACTATTGATTGAGTGCCATGATGGTGTGAATGATAAGTAAAAAATAAAGAATTTGGCTCAGCATATTCATTTATATCTTTAATATTGAACATGTCAACAAAGGCAATTAATGCTTTGATGTGGCTGGTTTCCTTCATGTATTTTTTGCATTAGTATCACTATCAGATAATACACAATTAAAACCACCTGCCAATATTACACTCCCTTTAGATTGTTGTATAATTTCTTCAAACTGATGTTTAATCTCTTTAACTACCAGGCCAGGAATCCAATATATGCCAATTAATGTGCAAATCTTTCCATTTATATTTAAAGATACCAAACAAAACATGTCAGATTTATTATAGTATGAATTTATGACTTTGGGCATCAAAACAGAGTTTTTCCACAGAATAGCCACACCTCTTTTTTTGTTTACAATGTGAACTTACTAATAGTGAATATTTTTTGGAGTTAACTCTATCCATACCTTTCTGTAATAAGTGTGTTTCTTGTAAGAATGCAATCTGAGCATTAAGTATTAAGTAAGTGTTATTTAATCCATTAACATTAATAGAGATACACTTCTTGAATATATTCATAGGTTCATAGGTTCATACTAGGCTATCTGCCCTAGGGCATTTATAAGCCTAGCCAGAGTGTGTATGGCTTTCGCCACCCATTTTAAATAAATTTTGCTATGCCCTTTTTCGAGGTTAGTATACTGTGCCTCTGTCTAACAGTGACACAGAAGTGATACCCGGGGTAAACCTACGATCTCCCATCCACTCATCAAGATTCCTCTTGAAGAGAGTCAATGAGGGACTCTGCCTAACCTGGACTGGGATTTTATTCCAGAGTGAAGGGAGCCTCTGGGTTATGAATCTGTCCCTCCAGCATGTCCTATTTATTTCAGTGCTGAGGTTCAAGTCCCTCGAGCGTAGCTCGATGGGATTTGGATTTTCTGAGGTGCAGCATGTCCATTAATTCCGGGTTGGACATGGCTTTATACGTCAGGCACAGATCGCCTCTGAGCAGGTGGTATGCCACTGAGTAGAGCTGGAGTTTCTTTAACCAGGCAGTATACGGCATCTGTTTGAGCCCCTTGATCCTCTTGGTGAGGTACTTTTGGGGTCTTTCCAGTTGCTGCAGGTGTCTGGTAAGGTACATCCCAAAAGGGGCATTGTACTCAATTATGGGCCTGATGAGGGATGAGTAAAGAGGCATGATGACCTCCCCTGATCTAGATGTGAATCCCTCCATGATTAGGTGGGCTATATAAAATGTTTTTCTAACCACTTTGGCCACGTGGTTGTCAAATGAGAGATTGCTATCAACTTGGGTCCCCAGGTCCCTAATTACTTCTTCTGTACTTAATGGATTACCACCTATGTGGTAATTTGTGGGCACTTTGTTTTTGCCAAAGGGGATGACTATACAATTTTTGGCGTTTAGCTTGAAGCCATGGCTCTGGCACCAGTTGTCTGTTTCTATGAGGCCCTTTTGGAGGAAGCTTGTGTCGGCTGGAGAGTCTATTATGGTGCCCAGTTTGCAGTCATCTGCGAACTTGGTCAGCCACAGCCCTTCCATGTTGGCCTGTACCTCCGAGAAATATATACCGAACAAGAGAGGTCCCAGGACTGAGCCTTGTGGGATGCCACTTGTAACTGGTTTGGAGTCTGACATGGCTCCAGCTATTCTAACCATGTGGGTTCTGTCCTTGAGCCAGTTTGCAACCCATCTAGTGACATAGGGGTTTATATTTAAGCTTGTGAGCTTATCTATAATGCCCGAGTGGGGTATTGTATCAAAGGCTTTTGTGAGGTCCAGGTAGGCTGTGTGGACCACCTTCCCTTGTCAATGGCCTTGGTGACTGTTTCAAAGAAATCAACCAGGTTTAAGAGGCAGGATCTGCCCTTAACAAAGCCAAACTGGGTAGGATCCAGTGTCTGTAGGTCCCCAATATCTTTATTTATAAGGTCCATGATGATCCTTTCCATAGCTTTGCAGACCAAGCTAGTGAGACTTATGGGGCGATAGTTTCCAGGATCCGTTGAGGCACCACCTTTGTGGAGAGGGACCACTGTTGCTGTACGCCACTCTTTGGGTACATATCCTGTAGTAAGGCTGAGAATGAACAGTAGTTTTAGGTTTGGGTTTAGCTCTTCTTGGAGTTCATGTAGGACGCAGCCCGGGATACCATCTGGTCCCATTGATGCTGTGCTTTTTGCTTTGGAGAGGGCAGCTCTTACCTGAGCATCTGAGATGTCAGGGGGGCAGCACTCTGCTGGGATAGATATTAGCCCTTTTGGTGGGGGGGAGAAGTTTGCGCTGAACCTGTCAGCTAGGATGTTGGCAATGTCTGTGGGTTCGGTGTATTTTTTGTCATTTTGGACTAATTCTGAGCATATCTGGGAATTCCCACCCAGGTTCCTAACATAACTAAAGAAAGCCTTGTGATTATCCTTAGTGTCCTGTGCAATTTTTCTCTCGAAGCTGGCCTTAGATGATTTTATGAGTGCCCGTAGTTTTTTGCTAATACTTATCAGAGATGCCTTCCCTTTTTGTGATTTTGCTCTATCATGTAGTAGCTTCCTCCTTCTATTGTATAGTTTGTTTATGGCTGGGGTCCAACAGACAGGACGTCTGCCTTTGGAGGATTGGGTCTTGGTTTTATTTTGGATTGCATGATCCATGCATTTCTGAAGGTGTTCATAGAATGCGTTTATAAAGGATTCTGCATAATTAGTCATACATACCTGTTATTACGTTTATAGAAATGAAGAAAAGATATAGTTCAGCAGAGAATGGTTTATATATATAATATATATATATATATATATATATATATATATATATATATATAAAAATATATATATGTAGATATATATATAGATATATTAAATCTGAGTAGCTAATGTTTGTAGACATCCACTAAAAACATTTGAAAAATAAAACATTACAAATTGAAGTAAAAACAATCTAAACCATCCCTGAGGTATAAAACCCCACACTTGAATAGCATTCATATTCAAGCATACCCTCTAAAATCATTACCAAAATTTACTCTTCACTCCAGCTATCTAAAGTTTAATTTTAAATAGAAAATAGCTAAGTAAATTAACTTAACAGGTGAATTATATATTCAACTTAGTATTACATATCTTTAACCTAGGTAAACACAATCTAGTATAATAAAATTGTATATAATTTCATGCTATTCTTATTTGATTCAGATAATTTTTGAACAGTATTTAATGATTTAAATGAAAATTGTAAAGATTATTAAAGTCTAAATATAATAACTACATAACAATGCAATCATATATATAATTATGTTTTACGTTTTTAACTAATTAAGAATAAATAAACTTATATGTATATAAAAAGATGTGGAATAACATAAGTTATTGTTGTAAGTGTATTGAAATATCAGTATAACGTTTAAAGCAGCTACAGTTAAAAACAACTCCATAGACACCAAAAAGTAGTATGTCTTATTCGCTGAAGTAGAAACAATAGTTATCTGAAAATAAATCTGAAACCTGTAATTTATTCTTCACTCCAAAGCACCATCAGATGATAGTACAGATAATATATTAATTTGATAGTGCAAATCCTGCATCTACGCTTTAAACAGAGTCATTTTTGTTCAAAAATAAAATAAATAAGTATTCTTCAGACAACAAACATTTCTGTCTTTAAATAATCTTTGTATTATTTTTTCTATTTATACAGTTATATCTTTTCTTCTATCAAAATCAATGAAAGCATAACATCTTGTTTAATTAATAATTGTTAGTTTTTTAATAAAATAAAAGCATACCTTCCAATCTTCTACACCAAGAAATCTGGACAAAGCCACACACAATGAGGGGACAAAGGCCCAAAAACAGAGATATCACCATAATATTACTCATACAAACCCACAAAGCTGATAGAATAATAGGCTTTTCATTAGCATAAATTTTCTAAAGACCATGAAGTCCGAGACTCAAGTGCACATCATTATTTTCTAACTTTAGCCCTCAAAGATTTGCAAATGATTTATCAGAAGAACATAATTTTATAAGGAACAGACTAAAACCACGAGGAAAAAGTCTAGATACTGCAGAAATCTATACAATTGGGAAGCATACATACAGTAAATGACTAGAATTATGTACCATAAGGTTTCACCTATGCCACTATCAATCAAGCTTTTACATTTTTAACTGGTATATGTAAATCAAAAAAGTATTATTTTTTGGATTCATTTTCAACTTTTAATGTTTTAACCTTTTTAGTAAACTTATTTAAAAGTATGAGTTTTATTTAACATTTTATGCTATTAGAGTTTATATATATATATATATATATATATATATATATATATATATATATATAGTAAAACTGGAGAACTTGCCACTTAAATGATAAACAATAAAAATTCACTCATGTCTTATCAAGAAAAATGCATGCTTTTCACTTAAAATAAAAGCAGTAACAGTTCTTGAATGAACTATCCACATAAAGGGTGCACTTGTCCCTTTAAAAAGCTGAAAAATAGCAACAGCCCATGTACGACCTTTAACCTTGATGATTACATCAGCAGTAAGCCATACTGTTTAGACTGATCCATTTGCATATTCACAAAGGGATTTCTAAGGCAATAGAATATCCAAGAAGAAGAAACCCAAGCAAAGGCAATAAATAAATAAAATATGTTTTAGCTCATGATCTTGGCAGGAGACTGAGAAGCAAGTAGGCAATTTAAAAGCTTCAGCTAGCTTTTGATTAAATGGTTTTCAGTTTAAGTATATGGGAAGCAACTGAAACTAAACCATGTTCTATATAAACAAAAAATGCACAGGTAGTGCAAATAACATCTAAATCATCATCTTCTCCCTCAAAATGACAAATATAACCAAAGAAACAAGTGTAGACAGGAAATGAAAGAGAGAGAAAACAGAGTCATTTTTATAAACATAGTAACTGTAGATAATCAGCAGTCATTTAACCACTGTCAGACAAGCACTTAAAAATTACACACTCATTCAACATATATATAATTGGTCAGGATACTAAAGCTTTGCTGAATCAGAACTAGACTACTAAGTTTATCATTTATCTTTTATATTAAGGCTTTATTTGTTTTAAAGAATGCTTGTACAATCATATAGCCCAGTATAGAGACAATTAGTACAATTGTTTAAATGTTTTTCTTTTGTTTTCACTATTTAAAGTGTTTAATAGAAATAATAACACAAATGTTAAAAACTATTTATAGTGATATATGCAATGACATGAGAAGAATAAAAAAGATGAAATAATTTTAGTTTAGTTTTTGGATTAAGCTTGAGTTCCTCATTTTTTTGAGTGCACAAGGAGTATCACAGTTGTGAATTATTGTTATATGTTGAGATAGGTGAAGAAGGTGAAGCTTTTGAATACTATGAAGAACACAAAAAATAAATATTAATTTGTCTTTTAATTTCTTCTTATTATCAATATTTTTCCAACCATTTCTTCTGCTTGTCTCATTAATGAAGAAGAAAACCAATCCGTACCATTCACTTGTTCTAAAATGTTATTAGTTTTTAGAAAGGATAGAGCAGAGTCAAAAGTTTCAGAAGTTTAAATTCTATCTGAAAGAAAAACCTTAAGTCCAGCTAGGAACAACAAATGTACTTTAATTTGATTCTTTTTCAATTCTTTTATTAAGGGAATAGATTATTTTGTTCTGAAATCTACTACTTAGTAATAGTCATTGTCAAATCTTACTATATTGTCATTGAATTTTACCAGTAAATTTGACCAGGCAGTTTTTGGGACTAATTCTTTATCCTGACATCAAGAAAAATCTTGCTATAATATATCTCGGTTTGATATTTACCATGTTGGATGACAAAGGAACCACCAGTGATCTGTGAGCTCTTTCAATGCCAGAAGAAAGAGCGTCTGGTAATTTTAAAATGTTGGGAATCAAGGAAGTGAGAAAGTTAACCATGTTATCACCTTCATTCTTTTCAGGCAGACCATAAATGCAAAGATTATTCCTTCTGGATCTGTTTTCAGAATCATCTAATTTGTTGAGCAGTGAAGTATTTTGTTTAAGTAAAGATTCCACCTGATGCTCTTCTTCTGACACTCTGCTTCCTGTATTATTTAAAGATTTTTCCATGATGGCAATCTGGATTTTCTGAAGTAAAACCATCTCCTGTAGCTGTTACTTTTTTTTTACATTCTTATTTGAAAGTATCAAGCTTGTTGTCCATTTTATTCACCTTTATTGATAACTGTCAAGTAAGGATGGTAAATCCTTCTTTAAAGTCGAGTCCTGAGAATTATTCTTAGAGTAGCTCATGTTTAAGCAGTGACAGAGCCCTTTCTGCTTATAAATGACTGGAATTTGAAATTTTAAAAGTGCAAAATATAGATGTAGACTTCCAAACTTCTTAGTAGAAGATAAACTCAGAAACTGATATATCCACAACCTCAAATATTGAATAATTACTGTCAGAAATATAATTTAGATAGCAGAGCTAAGAAACTGTGCTGTTAGCTTGCCGCCATCTTGGCCACACTCCAGACAAATTATGATATAATTTTCTGATGGTAACTCACCATAGGAAGGTGGGTATGGACTTATACTGTCATTCTTTTGCCTATGGCCAATTTAGTGTGCCCAATCCACCTACTGCATGTCTTTGGCATGTGGGAGAAAACCGGAGCACCTGGAGGAAACCCACATGTCCGCAGGGAGGACTTGCACACTCTGCACAGATGACAACCCAGCCAAGAATCAAACCAGAGAACCTCTTGCTGTGAGGTGACAATGCTAACTGCTGCACCACCATGGCCACCCGATATGTATCAATACTTAATCTGAGTGGGTCTCTTCTTTATTACTTGGATGATAAGCAACATAGCATAGTGGGAGGCAAATATACTGTTACTGACTGCTAGAAGAAAGGTAGGAGGGAGATTAAATGTTGCATGTGCATATTTATTATGTCCTGCTTTGTTGGTTATTTTGTCAAGGCAGGGAGCATTTGATGAACCATTAGCCTTTTAGGGTATAAATCAAGAATAAGAAGTGCAAAAGGAGCAAAATATAGTTTGAACTTCATCCAGCAGAAAAGCAAAAAAGTAAGTGATTCATTCCTACAGCAACAAAATTCTTATAAAATATATTTCATAAGGAATATTCTCAATATTGAAAAAAAAGTTTCAGAACTATCAAAAAACATTGAACTATTAATCTTGTGCTATTGTATCAAAGGTTTTAATGAAATTGACCTATAGCTGTTTTGTTCACCAAATATGATTTAGAAAGCTTAAAGCCCACTTCATATTTGTGGTGAAATTTAGTGCATGCTACTTTGTTACATGTTGGTACCTTGTATGGATGTTTCTTTTAACACAATTTAAGCTTCATATTTAAACAGTAACTAGTTTTAACTATTTTCTGAAATCTGTCTGTAGCAGTTGTAAGGCCAAGTAAAGTACATAGACAACAAGAGAAAAATATCTTATCCTTTACTAATACAGATGAATTTAAATCTATTTACCTTATTTCACAGGAGCATGTTTATGATTTTTTTCCACTCAATGCTAGAAGTGTTACATTTTAAGTTAAAATGCCCTGTGCGTTCTTATGCAGTCTTTCTAATGCAAGTATTTTGTAACAAATTACAAGAACAAAAAGTAGTTAATAACAAAGGCATATTCCTTTTCTTGTCTGTGTAGGTAAATCACTTTCTGTACATTTTTAACAGCAACTTCTTCTGTTTTATGATACATTTCTGGATCCTGCTACCTCCTGACACTAGCTGTTGGTTAAACTGCATCAAAACCTAATTTCTATTCTGGACATCTGTTAAACAGGTAGGCCCACTGGGCATACAGTCCCTTTTTAGGGGTGATC
The DNA here is from genome assembly GCF_019279795.1 of Protopterus annectens. NCBI lineage: Eukaryota > Metazoa > Chordata > Ceratodontiformes > Protopteridae > Protopterus > Protopterus annectens. The sequence continues at coordinate 1,199,128,054 of NC_056727.1, forward strand.
CACATGCAGTGTCTAAGTGACTTGCTCAAGGTCACAAACTAGGCAAATAAGAACTGCAGGAATTAATCCCTTTACCACACAAAGTGATCCCACTGAGCAAACCCTGTACCACGCATAAAGTGATCCCACTGAGCAAACCCTGTACCACGCATAAAGTGATCCCACTGAGCAAACCCTGTACCATGCATAAAGTGATCCCACTGAGCAAACCCTGTACCATGCATAAAGTGATCCCACTGAGCAAACCCTGTACCATGCATAAAGTGAGCCCACTGAATCAGTATTAAAGAACAAACAAAACTGCAACCCAAAGTACAATAAAAGAAGGTGCAGCACTTCCAGTGCCCAAAAAGAAAACTAAACCATGCCTCAGAAACTGATAAATCATGCAGTAATTTAAGAAAATGTCAGTCTTAAGTCATACAAATAAATACACACCTACAATAAACTCTAACAAACCCATGTTAACAAAAAAAATCGAAACAGAAGATGTAAAATACATTTTCAATAAAAACACTTCCTTCCACCAGTCTAGAATATACACTGAAAGGACCCTTTGATCATACAGAAACATTGCATTGATTAATGTAACTCAATTAAAAGCAACATGATATGACAAATGTTGTGCAAGTGTAGGACCACCATTTTCTTTTTCTGTTTGCCCATTTGTCCTTTGATAGTTTCCCAAATGACAATTAAACAGTTCCTAAGAGGTGTCTTGCATAGCGGGCCTCCTATTGAAAAACATTTTCCTTACTTATGATTTCAACTTTATAACTGAAAAGCTCATGCCACATTCTTTTGCATCTGCATCTAAAGCAGAATTGAAGTTTCTTTCTTGTGAAACATTATTTTAATGGCTTTTATATCAGCCAGGAAAAGAAATTTGGAGTTGTAAGTTCTAAAATGTAAATGCAGCTGCACATTTTCCATTAAGGTATTGTACAAATCTCCTTTTCATATCAAAAGTAGTGTGCTTTTCCAAACTGAGAATACAGTGAGGGGGAGAGAGAGAGAGGGTTCTTATGCTCTAGTTGTCTGCTACCCACTTTATCTCTTTATTAGCTGGGTAAGTGCACTCGTCTAAGGATTTTTCAGCCATGACACAAGCACAAAGAAGGTCTTGTAATACATTTGCTATTAATATAACAGTTATGGTCTCACTCAGGGCTGAATCCATCAAGGTACGGTGATGTGTTAATGGAGGTGTACAAGTTGTGGTGCTATTCTCTGATTCAGCAAGCACCTTTGCATAGTGCTGCACAATGTTCCAACATGAAGACGCACACCACAGTGAAGGACTGGTCCTCTGCTCCTGCTGAATGCTAATTAGGCATTCTGGAGAAATGGGTATAGGCTAATAACCATATGCTCCCTCACCAGAACCACCTCCAGCAAGACATCCACATGGCCGAGCAATTCAAAAAAGTGGTCAGACATATAGATCAGACTGTGTTCAACTGACAAACATGACCGTGTTGGGAAGGAACCACTAGACACCAGGGATTCATCTTTAAAATGTCATAATGGCACTGACGTGAAATGGGCATGGGGGGGCACCGGACTCTAGGGATTCATATTGTTGTACTGGCACCAATGTTACTAGTGCAACTGTGGGTTGGGGGATAAACTAGATCACCAGAGAATAAGTGTCATAATGACAGCAATGTTACCACAGGGAGAGGGGAGTGGGGTGAAACACTAGACACCAGAAAATACTCCTTAAAGTGCATAACAATTCCAATGTCTCTATGGGGACTGGGGTGGGGTGAGTTATACAGCATACACCAGGGAAAAACTCCATAAAGTGCCCTAAGGCACAGAATGATATAATGAAGATGGGGATGGGAGGCACTGGATACACTCTAAAGTGTGGTAATGACACCAACTGCAGTATAGGGATCAGGGGTGGGGGAAACGGGTCTATATCATGTTGTTGAAGTTTTACAACTTCGATCGCTATATGGTTGAACCCATATGTTTGTTGTAAAACTTCAAAAACTTAAAATAAATAAATAAAAAATTTACCTGATGTTTGTAAGCAGGTGGGCAAGCTCCCCTGCACCCCAACACCTTCCACTCTTTATATATACCAACTCCGAGATTGCACTACAATGTAGTAAAGGCAAATCTTCCCTTTCTGCACTGTACTGCATTGTAGTGTGGTCTTGAAGCTGGTATATTTAAAGTGTGGGGGGTGTGGGTGGTGCAGGGGGCTTGCTGCTTACAACTGCCAGGTAATTTATTTATTATTCTTATTTTTTTTTTTAAGTTTTTGAAGTTTTACAACTGTGAGCATATGGGCTCGACAATATAGCATTCGAAGTTGTAAAACTTTGACAACATGATATAGACCTGGGGGAAACCACTGGACATCAAGGAATACATTTTAAAGTGCCATAATGGCACCAGCAGTAGTATGGGAATTGGGGTGAGGGGAACGACTGGACACCAGAAATAAAGTGAAGTGGTGTAAAAGTGCAAACATCATAATGGTGATGGGGAGCATAAGGAACCACTAGACCACCAGGAAGACTCTTTAAATTGCCATAACAGCACTGACATTGCAATGGGGATCAGGGATGGGAGGATACACTAGACCACTAGGATCTAATATATAGGCGCCATAATGACACTAAAGTATTATGGAGATAGGGGAAATCACAGCAGAGTAGATAGGATAAGAAGCGGTACAGGGACTATGGTGTGTGTGTGTGTGTGTGTGTGTGTGTGTGTGTGTGTGTGTGTGTGTGTGTGTATGTGTGTGTGTGTGTGTGGGAGAGTAACTGAATGAGGGATGCCATTACCTACACGAGCAGCAGGTTACTACCAGCAAGAAATCTGGATAAAGCCATAAATAATGGGGGACAAAGGCCCAAAAATAGGGACAGTTTTTAAATATTGCTCTTACAAATGTAGAAACTTGATAGAATAACAGGTTTTGCATTAGCATGAAATTTCTGAAGGGTATGAAGTCTGAAACTCAAATTATTATTGTTTTCTGACTTCAACTCTCAATATTTTGCCAAGGATTTGCCAGAAAACCACAATTTTATGAGAAACAGATCAAAAATATGAGGCAAAAATTTGGACATTCTGCAAAAATCTGTACAGTTGAGAGGAATGTCATGTAGTCAGACCAACAAACATTTATAAAAGATATGCAAAGCACACTTGTCACTAAACATATCCTAAGTGGTTAGGAAACTGTATTGCCTTTTTATGACAGATTGTAATAAAACTTTGAATAGAGTGGTTTGTCCTCATTCTACCATGGCAGCAGCTACTATGGCAACATTTGTAGAGATGTGTCAACTCAGGACTTCTGTGAAGCTGTGACAGCATCTTTGTAGATAGATAGATAGAGAGAGATTTACAAACTGGATTATTAGAATAGAGCTAATGCATCATCTGTACTGCATGGTTTGTTTCATTAGTGCTGTGATGTCCTTCCACTGGGCCAGTACTCAGGAGCCTCAATTCTCACCACTAACACTGCTGAGGGACATTCACTTGGAACAAAAATAGATACACACAGTACTTCCAGATGCAGCTTTATGCACCAAGCACAATTTCTTTTAAGACCACACAGGGAACCCATCTTGGAGCTGGGTTTCCTCTCTCTCTCTCTCTCTCTCACCGGACCTCAAATAAGACTCCACACTGACCACAGCTGTAGAGCTAAGTCCTTGGCCGAGTATTCCAAGCCAAGTCCTGTACCACCCTCTCTGTGAAATGAGTGCTCTGTGTCCCTGCTCCAAGTAGCTGACATACACACTCTTTGAGATTTGATTTACACACACACACACACACACACACACACACACACACACACACACACACACACACACACACACACACACACGGAAAGGCTGGCACAGATTTACCAGTTATGCCCCCTCTGCCCAGCCTATAAGATAGATACTGCCACTAGAACACCCCAAAGCCAGCTACTCTAAGGCTCTTGCAAGAGTACCCAATTATACTGAGTAAAATTAATACTAATACAAATGGTAGTGTTTGACCAATGCAGCAAGGCTTTCAGAAGTGGTCACAGTGTCACCAAATACATATAAGTACTCTCAGAGGTTAAAATATTCTCTAAAAGACCAGCCACAATGAAAACTTTAAATATATTTAATAATAATTAATAAAAAAAATGAAAATACTATACTAAGTATCTATTTATAATAAACATCAGTTTTAATCGTAGGAAATATTAAAAATAACACAGATGGAAAGGTTCACACAGATTCAGAAAATCAATACTTAACTAATCTCACTGATCTAAAGAATTACTGCCCCCTAGTTCACTCACTAGAGCAAGGCAAGATGAAATAGGTGAGTGGTCTTCCTTCTTGTCAAGTTTCACAAACAGACTGCTGATAGCTAAGTGACATCTCTCACTAATATCTAAATATCATTTCAGTGCTGCCCATGGAATGACTTTGCATCTGGTTATCTGAGTCTGCTTCCCACACTACCCCCTTTAATAGAAATTGAACCAGAAACTAGCACATGTGTCACCATACACACACAGAACTTTCCTAAGATGTGTTATAGCATCTGAAAGCTATAAAACCATTTCAAAAACTTCCACCCTTCTAGGATAGCAATTAGTTCATCCCTAAGGACAATACAGTAGGATTCCTAGTCCTGGTTTTCAGAGACATTTTGTGTCTAGCTACAATCAGAGCTGTAAGATACAATATTTATGGCCTAAACCAGGTAACTTAATTTTAGATTATTTTCAAAGTTAGCTGAATTGAGATTAACCTCTTCAATTCCAGTATCCTCTGCTACAATATATTCATTTCAACAGTTACCATGCAGTCTGACATACAGGTGTATTTATTTTCTGTCCAGCAGGACCCACTATTGGTACATTTTTAGCACAAGCAGTTTTACAAATACATTTTCACACAAGCAGCTATACAAATCAGTTTTATATACAAATGACATATAGTTCTTTATAAAACTCCAGCTAGCTATGCTGGCATATGTTACACATTCACTGCCCTAGTTCTCCTCTCATAGCTGGTAATACCTCAGATCATCATATTTATTGGTGTCAGTGATGAGTATTGAGGCTTGATTGCTGGCCCAGAGCAGGGACATCACAAGTGCCATTTTTGGAGGAGTCTAGTGTTTAATTGAATCAGGTTGAGATGAAACTCTATTGATTGTGGTCATTTGGTTGAATCTAATTTAATTATATATGTAGTTGTACTAATTCTGAGATTGTGGAACTCTGGAGATAAGTAAATTTTCCCCTTACCTCAAGGTTGACCAATGTCATTGTTAGTATGATGTAAAACTCTTTCTGTTGTTTCTTAAAGTAGATGTTTCTAGACATTGACTTTGCAGGAGAAATATGTTGTGTCTAAGTACTCATGGCTCTGATTAGGAGTCACAGACTGTGATTATGCTACAGATCTTTTCTGCTTCTCTTCAGGTGGCTGTATACTACCTTTTACTCCACTTAGTGGTATGGAATTGCCACACAATGGCTGATTTATGTTGTAAAGAGGAAAGTACAGCTGAGTAAAATACTTACCATACCAGTAGATCCTCAGATCTTTATTTTTTTTTTATCTTGAGCAGGTAGATGGACTACACCACATGGAATGTTTTTCAGCAGCAACCTAATTACAAAAGCAAAAATGCAGTACAAAAGGAGAATGACTAGTAACAAAATGCAAGGGAAATCACAACGAAAACAAAAATACTCTGCATGGACTTTCACAACAAAATGCCTGGTAAATATAAGAGCTACCACAGTTACAATGTGAAAGACAAATGAATACAGGAAAAAAACATAGAAGTGAAAATATAAAGATGAGATTTTAGAGTTTTTTCAGAATTATTAATTGAGAAAAATATCAGTTGTCATATAGAAATCATCTAGCTTTCCTGTCTCTGAAGAACATTTGAAGAAGCAATTAGTATACTGAGAAATGGGTTTTGATAAAAAAAAATAATCCTAAAGAAATGTAATGGTTCAGGTGATTTTGCAGTATCTTTTGCATTTCAGAGTGTGGTTAGATATTTCCTCAATATTCAACTTGGGGTCAGAAAGTTATATAAATGCAATAAAATGACATTCTAAGGGGGGATTCAATCAAGCCTACACAGACTTATTTGCCATGTAGGCAGAGTGGTATGGTGCTTACATGGAAGTAAGCAAATGTGTGATACAGTAAATGGAGCTGAGAGGCATGCATGAGCGTGCGAACACGGAAGTGTCTGTGGCATGCAGATCACCTCATAAGCAGGTGAAATGCATGCAAATGAGGCAGGTAGAGTAATCCAGAAAACAGAGAAGCAGTCATGCAGCCCCTGTGTTGGTGTCTGTAATGTACATGGAAAAATTCCATCAACTATTCTATCAACTTACTATTTTGTAGGGTCAAACTGTGACACATTTCCCTATCTCTGGGCCTTTGCCCCCCTCCCCCTTTATGTATGGTTGTGTCGGATCACCTGTTATAGGGCATTGGGAGGTATGGTCATTCTGTAGCAGCTACCATAACATACAACTGTGTATGCTCCAGGCTGCAGGTGCTGCAGCCTAGGACACATAGATGGGAGTTTGAACACCTTGGAGGTCAACAAGCTGTATGTGTAACTGTAGCAGCAGTGTCAGCCCTGTTGTTACAGCAGGATTAGGGTGGGGGTACCTTTTACAGTCCAAGTGAGGCATGTGCTTAAGGTACATCTGTTATGTAGCAGTGCCAATAGCAGAGTACTAGGCGACATATAGTTGGGCTATACAAATATGTGCAGTGTGTTCCTACCTGCAGGCCTTTGACTTGCAAAACTAGGTGGCAGACAATTCACTAGCAGTAACCTATGGGGATTAAAATTGCATGGCTCATTTATTATTTACTGCCTTCACAACAATGTAATTGAAGTGCAACACACTGGATTCAAACCCAGGACTGTGTGTGGCAAAATGTACTGTATGTAAGGCATTTAACAGACTGAGCTACTGAGTAAGTACTGCAGCAGTTGTATTTGCCAGATATATGTGCAGACATACAGGCTGTGACACACATTGAATGCAGCCATCAGTATGTGCATGGCTTTCAAAGACAGTTGTTCTGCAGCAGGGTCCCTGTTGAACATATGCACTGTGCCATTGATCCCTTAGCAGGTGTGTTTAAAGATGTTGCAGATAAAAGGGAACATTTACCTGCTATCCCAGGCCTCACCTACTGCCATTATTATTTATTTGGCTGTCTACTGGTGTATGTTTGCATCAGAGTCCCAGGTACACTCCCATTTTTCCCATTAGGATTAATTTCAGTGTGTCAGTGGCAATCAGTATGTTTTGCTGGAACCACCTGTTTTAAGTAAGACCTATATGGTGTAGTGAGTTAGTGCAGTAGGCTGTAGTTGACAGGGGCTCAGGTTCAAAATGTGGCAGAGGTGATTGTTTTGTACATGTGCCTAATACTGTGAGAAACACACAAAATCATTAAGGCACATTAAAGCTCATTTAAGTGGATTTGTGCTGTGTGAAGTGACACTCTGAATCACACACTTCACTTAGTTCCAAGCAAACCCACCCTAAAAAATTAAAAAGTAAATAAAACAGGGGTGATAGGACAGTAGTGAAATGGGGGCAAGAAGGGGTAAAAACATACTGCAAGGCAGGTAGGGATGTACAAGAAGGGTGTAGGAAAGAACCATACCTTTCCTTTTCTTGTACAGCAACAGCTGTGAATTTTGACCAATTTTGTGGATGAATTTGGACTCTCAAACCCCAGAGAGAGGGTTCACAACATAAATGTGTTGTCAAGTCAACTGGACCAAATTAGTTGTGGCCAGTAGACACATGTAAAAATGGAAAGCTATGTAGCAGGTGATTTTTTTTTTGTGGGACAGGTGCCTTTTCTTTTTTTTTTTTTTTTTTTTTTTTTATAAGGAGAGACTGGAAGGTTCGGGAAGGGATATAGGTACATGTGGGGAGGTAAGCTGGGTAGGAGAGGATGCAATTGCAGACAGACAAGACAACAGACAGGTGTGGTGTGTGACACATGAGGGGTTAACACCTTGGATGGGGAGGGTGTTGTGAAATCCAAGATGCACATGCCTCCAGATGGCAGCAACATGACTGAGGTCCCCACCCATGGGCAGTCGACACTGCTCCTTCACTTTCCTGAAGGTGGCTGTGCTGGAGGCTGGGCACCAGGTCCAGCCAGCCCCACCAGGTTTTCCAGCCTGCCCTCAATCTGGCACAGATGACATTCATAGCTCCTATGAACAATCCTGCGCACCATGGCTGGTAGTTGATCTTGGGTGAATATCGCCCCTCTGACACCACTCCCTGGGGGGCCAGGCCATGTCCCCTGATGTGGTTCCACTTGAAGATGGTACAGGGCCAGCAGAGGTGACACCACCGGCCTGGGTCCCTAACATGCTAGGACCCGGTGCCATGGCCAGTTGAGGTAGGATAGGCAGATCACCAGGAACCGGCCTACCCTGACATGCTGTGGTGATGGAGGTACAGCAATTAGTATAGGTTAGTTATGAACAAAACCATTGTTAGTAATAACAGCATGCCAGAACATGGGAAATAACCCCATTACATTTCAATGCATATTATATGAAATACAACAATAAATAACAGAACAGTCAGTATATTAACGACATGCCAGTAACAGTTACGGCATAAGGCCAACATAATAGATAATTCAACAAGATATGTTAATATGCAACCATTTTAATACATACAATAATAAAACACATGCCCCAAAATATGGTTTAATGTAACAACATATGTTAATAGTAAACCATAACCAATGAATAACAATAATAATTATATGAAGCTAAGGGATGGGGAGAGAGAGAAATACAGTTCATTAAACAAATTATAGGCTATATAGTTGACAACAGTACTGCCATCTACTCTACAGGTCTGTCCTTTCTTTATGTGTAAAATTGCCCTATAACTGCTGTAGAATGTACATACCTGTCAAGCTATCCACATGGGACAGTATGGTCCAAGCAGTACAACTGTAGGTACGCAGCTACACAGAACACTTGCACATCAGGTGGACCCATATAACTACCAAGGTGTACTGTGGACTGATGTAGTGATACTTTGCTATTTACATATTCATGTCAGTGATAAATCTGTGTCAGAGGGATTACACACTAGTAATTGCATTATGTGACAGCATGACACTTGAGAGACATGTATGTGTACAGTACAGAGAGTGAACAACTATCATGCTTTGCTTGGCAGGCATGGAGATATAACCCAATAGCAGTGACTGCACAGGACATCTGCTCAACTGTATTAATTGACTCCAGCAACCTTTAACAGTCATTCCAGGCATATAGCCATACCAAAGATTACACATTTTGTTTTATTTATTTTATATTATTATTATTATACTTATTTCCTTTATTTTATGCTGTATTTTCACATTCCTGGTAATGATTGTAACAGTCTTTGACATCTAAGCACACAATTATTTACTCATAATATGGGTTACCTCACCCATTTATCTGTAGTTCTTGTGGAGAGAATATCTGTTAACGTTACATGACTGATACTGTAATATTTAGTGCTACATAACAATGAACTCGAACCCTGGTCTGTGTGTGGTCTGTATGTGGCAAAATATACATCATACAGAGCATTTAGCAAACTAAGCTACTGAGTCACTGCTTATTACTGACTGACTGACTGATATTTGCCTAGAGCTCACCTGGCACCACAGTATGACGTGGTTCATAGGTTCATAGGTGTGTACTAGGCTAATGGCCCTGGGGCCTTTACAAGCCTAGTCCTTAGAAGTGCCCTGGTATTGTGTCACCCATCGTTAGTTCCCAGTTCCTCTATCAAGTAGAGCCACTGGAGTGATCCCTGGGGTGAACTTTCTATTTCCCAACCACTCATTAAGATTTCTCTTGAAGAGAGCTAATGAGGTGCTCTGCTTGACATGTATGGGAAGTCTATTCCAGAGCATGGGCAGTCTCTGGGTTATGGACCTGTCCCTCCAGCATGTTCTGTTGATTGTTGTAATGAGGTTGAGGTCTCTGGAGCATGTGGTGTGGAGGGATTGGAATTTCTTTAGATGTAGCATTTCTAACATAGCTGGGTTAGACATGGCTTTTTAAGTCAAGCAGAGATCGCCTCTTAGTAGATGATATGAGACAAAGAATAGCTGGAGTTTTTTGAGTCTGTCCATGTAAGGACATGTGTTTAAGGCCTAGGATCCTCTTTGTGAGGTGCTTTTGTGGCCTTTCCAGCGGTTGCAGGTGTCTAGTGAGGTACATGCCAAATGAGGCATTATACTCTATGATTGTTCCAATGAGGGAAGAGTAGAGAGAAATGATTACCTCTTTCTTCCTGGAAGCAAAATCCATGGTAATGAGATGTGCCACATAGAAGGACTTTCTGACCACAGTGGGAATGTGGTAGTCGAAGGAGAGGGTGCTGTCAACCTGTGTCCCCAGATCTCTTATAACACCTTCAGTGTTCAGTGGGCTCCCATCAATGTGGTAACTAGTGGGAACTGAGTTTTTCCCAAAGGGGATGATGATGCATTTTTTGGCATTAAGCTTAAGGCCATGGTTTCAACACCAGTCACTGGTCTCAGTGAGGCCTTTCTGTAGGATGTCTGCATCACTTGGGGAGTTAATAATGGCTCCCAGCTTGCAGCCATCTGAGAATTTGGCCGGCCAGAGTCCCTCCATGTTGGCCTAAACTTCTGAAAAGTAGATGCCAAACAGGAGAGAACCTAGGACCAATCCCTGTGGGACTCCACTCATGACTGGTCAGCGGTCTGACTTGGAGTCTGCTACTTTCACACTGTGTGTTCTATCTGTGAGCCAATTTGCAACCCACCTAACGATATAGGGGTTGATGCCTAGTTTGGTGAGTTTATCAATAATTCCTGAGTGAGGAATGGTATCAAAGATCTTGGCTAGATTGAGGTAGGCTGTATGAACTGCCTTACCTGCATCCACCGCTCTGGTGACTGACTCAAAGAAGTCAACCAGGTTGAGCAGGCATGATCTACCTTTCTCAAAACCAAATTGCGCGGGATCTAGAGTTTGGAGATTCCCTATATCATTGTTAATTAGGTCCATGATGATGCTCCATAGCCTTACATATCAGACTCATCAGGCTAATGGGGCAATAATTTCCAGGGTCTGTAGTTGCTCCTCCTTTATGGAGAGGGATGACTGTAGCAGTGTGCCATTCGGTAGGGACAAAGCCTGAAGTGAGGCTGTGAGTGAACAGAGCACATAGATGTGGTACCAGTTCACTTTGTAATTCATGTAGAACACAGGCAGGGATATTGTCAGATCTCATGGAAGCTGTATTCTTGGCCTTAGACAATGCAGCTTTAACCTGTGCTGCAGTAATGCAGGGTACCTGGCATTCTTCCGGTATTGAGATCAGTCCTTTGGGGGAGGGCAAAGTTGACACTGAATCTGTCAGCCAGTATGTTGGCAATATCTGTTGGCTCAGTATAGGTGGTACCATCAGAGCAAATCTGGGTATTGCCATGGAGATTCTTGATATAACTAAAGAAGGCTTTCTGGTTGTTTTTAGTGCCTACCACAATTCTGCCTTCATATTTGGCTTTGGAGGTTTTGATTAGCGATCTCAACTTTTTGTTGAGGCTAATAAGGGAATTTTTCCAGTCTTGGGACTTCACCTTTTTCTGCAACAGTCTCTTCCTTCTATTGTAGAGTTGATTTATGGGAGGGGACCACCGGATTGTCTTCCTTTTTTTGGAGGAGACCGTCTTGGTTCTGTGGGTATGGCTAGTTCCATGCATTTATATACATGTTTGTACAGTGCATTGGTGTATGATTTGGCAGTCATGCATCTATTTTCCATTGGCATGGGTTCCATGAAGTTAGCTACCTCTGTTTTTAGGAGTCCAAAGTCAGCTTTGGAGAAGTTTTTCTTGGTGGATACCTTTGCAGGGGGGTGTGTGTGAGATGTGGATTTCCATGGTGATTAGTTTGTGGTCGGACTTAACCAGGGAGGAATTGACTATTGGTGTAGAGCAACGGTTGCTCATGTTAGTAATAACCAGGTCAAAGATGTTGCTTCCTCTAATGGGGGTAAGAATGAGCTGGTCCAGGCATTGGAATTGATGAATTACAGGATGTGTTGGGTCAGTGCATTGGTGCTTGAGTAGTTTTCTCAGTTGATGGAAGGGTAGTTGAAGTCTCCTAGTATGATTGTGTTGGGTTGGACCTTGTTAGATTCCAAGGTTTTTAGGAATGTGGAGTGGGAGTCTAAGGACATGGTTGAGGCCTATATCAAGCTATGACCTGGACCTGGATTGCAGTCTTACCCAATGTTAGTTGTACCTGAAGTATCTCGGATGCATTATGCTGGGCTACTAGTCTGGAGGTGTGCATATCCTTTATGAATATGGAGACACCACTGCCTTTGGAGCTTCAGTCCATGTTTCGGGGCCAAAAGGTGTGGAATGTTATAGCCTGGTAGCACATGGAGTGCTTTCTGCTGCTTTAAACCAGGTCTCCATTACAGCACAAATATCAATGTTTTCCATTTTGAGGAGTGCTTCAAGCGAGTGCATCTTGAGATTCAGAATTCTAGCATTGAGCAGCATGACCCCCAGACTACATTTATTTATAACTGTTATGGTGGTAAATTGGTCTTTGGAACACTGCCTAAAAAAGGCACTATAGGGGTGGTAAGAGTCTTAGCCAGTACCCGCAAACCCAGGGGTGACAGATGCAGGCCATCTCTGGCAAAGCATCGGGGTCTGTCAATCATGTCATCCCAAGCAGACAGATATTAGATCTCCTTAGAATGACACCAGAAACTTGGGCGATTATTGAAGTCAATCATTTTTTGTTTGTACTGCGGTATCATTCTGGGTGATGGTAGGATACTGCTCAGGGCTAGTGTCATACCTGCCTGGGCCACATAATCTGAGGGCTCCACCATGTCTCTTTTCATGTAGTCCAGGGAGGTGCATTTCAGGTCATTCACACTCACGTGGAGAATGACAGAGTCATACTTGTGCTTATTGTGGCGTGACCTGAGTGCATGTGTTATGTGTCGGATTCTGGCACCTGATAGACAGCTGACTGTTACCTTTTCCTTATTCAACCTAGTGAGTGGGACATCTGTGTGCCTCACTATTGAGTCACTTATGATTAGTGTATTGGGCAAGGTGTTTAGCCTTAAGGGCTTAGGTATGCCAGATCTTACTATACTACTATTACTATGGTAATAGTAGTGCAGTTTTATACTAGACTGAAGTGACAGTTGAACACACATCCACGAAATTCAAGCATGACAGAGATAGCAGGTAACCTATACATTACAACATAGAATGCAGGTGTACACAATATATTCCTAGTGTGTTGAAATATCTGACGTCAACAAACAATATCTGATTATGGGTTATTATTTGCATTCTACAACTATTACACTGTTATACCTGACTGCATCACAGTACCTCACAGCCTGAATGCATATAGCTGACATGCAATGGTGAAAACTAGACAATCCTGATGTACACAATTTACCTTGGTGTTATTACTCTTGGTTCATGTGTAGTTGCAGAAAAGTTGCCATAATTCATTTTTTACAAAACAGCTCTGAATCTATGCTTACTGTACAACAGACTTTATTGGATATACCTTCATGCAGGTACTGATATTATGTCATGTTTTTATTGCAGAACAGTTGTCATAATTGATTTCTTACAAAAACAAAGCACCAGTCCTGAGAGGTATAAGAAATAAAATAAACCAGAGGTTGGAATGGACGGCCATTTATTCACGTTTACATAAACGTCAAATACATAAAAAACAAGCATTTTCGTCCCGCATGGACTTCATCAGAATAAGAATAAAACAGCCCTCCTCTATATAAAAAGATATATATTATTATATATATATTATATATCAATATCCCTTAAAATCTTCTTGTGCTTCCTTTCACTAATACTTTGCATCCTCTTTTCAGCAACAGTGAATTGTTTTGTATATAATCTCTCCCACTCAGAAAATAACAAATCATTAATTATCCTATTATTTAAAGTTTCTGTTTCTTATACCAGTTTACAAAGTTTCTCATCGTTATATTTTATTATTAGCTTCATAAAATTAAAACCACATTCATTGAAAAATTGATTGAACTCAGTAATACTTGTATCAGTGATGTCTGTCCCCATGGGTACTTTAAAAAATCTCAAACCCATGGGAACAATTTTCAAAGTTAAACATTTGTGTAAATAAGCATTGTCAGCTTTCAGTCCATTAATTCCATTCAATTTCTTTCCCAACAAATAAATCATATCTTTTAAAGTTCCTAAATTATTCTGATTAAAGGATAAACGGCCTTCTTGGCTTTTTGGAATATTGTCAAAATTACTATTGGTGGTTAAGAATTTATTTAAAAATGCGTCCTTGGTTCCTTTACCAAGTCCGTCTGAATGGACATTAGATAAAGCATGTGAAAGAACAGTACCTTTTTGTTGTGAAACTTTTTGCCCACTGCAGTAGAATAAGTTTTTTGTGGTGGAACTCTCTTCGGTTTGGCGCCTGTGCAAATCGCTTCATCTTCTACATCATACAAAGAAAAATCAAAGGTGAAGTCTGAAATGTTGGTTATACTGCTGTTCAGCTGTTCGGTAACGTCTAAACCGTTCTTCATATCGATCAGAGTTCTGACCCCTGTTCCTTGCCCATTAGGTATATCAAAACTTTCACTGACTTCACCTTTGTGAAACATATAAGGTGTTGTGTTCTGATGTTCATTAAAGTCATTTCCCTGATTAATAGCACCGTTGTTCTTTGATGTAACAGAATCATTTGTACTGCCGCTGTTGGAATATGCAGATTTTGAAAGTTCATGTTCGTGACCCATGGGTACTATGGACCTGATTTTGCACTTGCTCGTGTAAAATCCAAAACCAGTTCTAGGATCCGACTGACCTCCGTCTTTAAAGAAGTAAGTTCAACTCACAATTTAATGAGTTCTTCTTGCTCCGCTTCACTGTTGAGAGGTACCTTGTCACCGATGACATCCATGGTTAACAACAACAGAATTTATATGAAAAATGTCCCACTGGAATCCTCAATATCACGGTGTCACCAATAAGTGCACAAAACTTCTTCTTTAGTAAAAACAGACTTTAATAGCAAGTAAAGGCAGAAACTCTGTGTTTAGCGCTTTCACCGACTAGACTGTGGGCTTCTTCAGAACACAATAAATAAAATTACTCCAACATGTTCTGTTAATTGTGGTAATGAGGTTGAGATCTCTGGAATGTGTGGTGTGGAGGGATTAGGATTTCTTTAGCTGTAGCATTTCTATCAGAGCTGGGTCAGACATGGCTTTGTAAGTCAAGCAGAGATCGCTTCTAAGTAGGCGATATGAGACAGAGAATAGTTGGAGTTTTTTGGGTCTGCCCATTTAGGACAAGTGTTTAAGGCCTAGGATCCTCTTTGTGAGGTACTTTTGTGGCCTCTCCAGTTGTTGCAGGTGTCTAGTGAGGTACATGCCAAATGGGGCATTGTCCTCGATGATTGGCCTAATGAGGGAAGAGTAGAGGGAGGTAATGACCTTTTTCTTCCTGGATGCAAAACCCTTAGCAATGAGATGTGCCACACAGAAAGACTTTCTGACCACAGTGGCAATGTGGTGATCAAAAGAGAGGTTACTGTCAACCTGTGTTCCCAGATCTCTTATAACGCCTTCTGTGTTCAGTGTACTACCATCAATGTGGTAAGTCATGGGAACCAGGTTTTTCCCAAAGTGGATGATGGCACATTTTTTGGCATTGAGCTTAAGGCTATGGTTCTGACACCAATCATTGGTCTCACTGAGACCATTCTGCAGGATGTCAACATCACTTGGGGAGTTAATAATGGCTCCCAACTTGCAATCGTCTGCGAGCTTTGTCAGCCAAAGTCCCTTCGTGTTGGCCTGGACTTCAGAGAAGTAGATACCAAAACTAGTAATTCGTCGGCCATTTTGGGTCATTTCCTGTTTTTTCCAGCCCCCTGCTATAAAGCACGCTTTAGCGCGATTTAGCGCGGAGCTGCTACCATTGCACACTAGGGCAGCGCCGGTTAATCAGATTTAAACTATTAGGGCTACCTAAAGTCCACTCTTCAAATTTTCCCTTAAAACTACCTTCCTCAAAGTATACTACTGTTCTATTTAGTGTATCCTACAACCATAAATTATCTCTACTTGACTCCCAAGTAGACTATTCTCTATCTGTATAGTGAAGCACTTGCTCCTACAGTACTTAATCACCTCGATACAGCACTCTTGTTATAGAAAGTACCCCAAAAAAGCAAACCCCATTTCTCGGTCACCCACATCCCCCAGAACCTTTTCTTAAGTTTTTCTGTCTATTCCTTCTAGCATGTCGAGGGATCAGTTGCTAATGTCCTCTCCTGCTCAGCTGGTGAACCTGGGAATATTGAGGCAATGGTACAATTGCCTCATGTACACAGACAACCCTCTCCTCCTCCCACAAAACACAAATACATGCGAGAGATGCAACTATATGGCCAAACTGGAGGCTGAGCTCTCTCAACATAGGACTGGCATGACCAGACAGGAGGAGAAGGTAACCACACACACTATAGACCCAGTCTCACATAATACCATCACAACCTCAAATCATACACATAAACACACAAAGACATACTCGGAGGCTCTGATCAAAAATCTACCAAAACAGCAGAGGCCACCAAAGCAGACACCCAAACAACTACCACCTCAGAACACAACACCTGCAACACATAGACCACACAGTCAGAGTGTCAAGCAGTCACAGCCCTTAAGGCCAAACACAATGCCAGACACACTAGTCATTGGTGACTCCATAGTCAGACACACTGACGCCCCGCTCACCAGACTGAGTAAGGAGAAGGTCACAGTAAGCTGCCTGTCGGGTGCTAGAATCCGCCACATAACGCATGCACTCAGGTCTCTCAACAGCAGGTACAAGTACGACTCAATCATTGTCCACGCTGGTGTTAACGACCTGAGACGTACCTCCTTGGACTACATGAAAAGAGACATAGAGGAGCTCTCTGATTATGTAGCCCAAGCAGGTATGACCATGACCTTGAGCAGTATCCTACCTTCACCAAGAATGATGCCACAATACAGAGATAAGATGATCAGCTTTAACAACTGGCTTAAACTCTGGTGTCATTCAAAGGGGATCCAATGTCTGTCTGCCTGAGATGACATGCTGGACAAGCCACGCTGCGTCACAAGAAACGGCTTGCACTTGTCACCCTGGGATTCCGGATTTTGGCAAAGGCTCTTGCCACCCCATAGTGCCTTTTTTAGGCAAGGCTCAAATTCTAAACCTACCACCCTAGAACAAAACAAAGAAAACAAACTAAGGGTAATGCTGCTCAATGCCAGAAGTCTCAACCTCAAGATGCATGCACTCGAGGCCCTTCTCAGTATGGAGAACATCGATGTCTGTGCTGTGACAGAAACCTGGTTCAAGGCTCCTGAGAGCACCCCAGCACTATCAGGTTTTACCTCATATCATGCGTTCCGGACCCAAAACCCGAACAATACCAAGAAAGGAGGAGGGGTATCCATATTCATCAAGGACACCCACACCTCAAGATTGGTGGCATCGCACGATGCATCGGAAACCATCCAGGTGCAATTAACCATAGGCAAGACTGCTCTGCAATTTGTAGCATGTTACAGGCCACCCTTGCAAACTCAGGAACCTCATATGGCCTTTCTGAAAACACTGGAGGGGATAAATGTATCTCCGAACACCATCATACTAGGTGACTTCAACTACCCTAATATAGACTGGGAACACTACTCAAGCCCAAACACTCTAGCCCAAAAGTTCCTGGAATTCATAAACTCAAATGCCATGGAACAACTAGTCACCATCCCCACAAGAGGAGAAAACATACTTGATCTCATCATCACGAACATGGGAGCACAATGTTCAACACCGGAAGTATACCCCTCACTGGTGAGATCTGATCACAAACTAATCTCGCTGGAGGTCCTCATCCCACCCCCACCCGAAATGAAAAAGACCACAGTAAAGAACTTCTCGAAAGCCGACTTCACACTTCTAAAGATTAGTGTGGTCTCCTTTAAGGCCCCTGAGCTGGCGGTTAACATTACTCAAACCGCTGAATCACTTACAAATGCCTTCTACCAGCACCTGCAGGGCTGCATGGATCAGGCAATCCCAAGCAAAACAAAGACTCTTTGTACCAAAGGCAAGCATCCAGTCTGGTGGACCCCAGCCATAAACAAACTCTACAACAAAAGGAGAAAGCTACTACAAGATAGAGCAAAATCCTTAAAAGGTAAGATACCGCTGATCACTATAAGTAAAAAGCTAAGAGCTCTCATAAAATCATCCAAAGCTAATTTTGAGAAAAATAGCTAAGGACTCTAAAGACAACCATAAGGCATTCTTTAGCTATGTCAGAAACCTAGGAGGAAACTCCCAGATATGCTCAGAATTAGTTCAAAATGATGTGAAGATTACTGATCCTACAGACATTGCCAACATACTGGCTGACAGGTTCAGTGCAAACTTCTGCCCTCCCCTAAAGGAGAGATATCTATACCAAATGATTGTAGCCCCCAAACATCTCTAACGCCCAGGTGAGAACTGCTCTCTCCAAGGCAAAGAACACAGCATCCATGGGACCTGATGGTGTCCCCGGCTGTGTGCTCCATGAACTCAACGAGGAATTAAACCCACAGTTAGGACAGCTGTTTAATCTTAGTCTCACCTCCGGATACGCACTCCAGGAGTGGCACAGTTACTGTGGTCCCAGTCCACAAAGGCGGTGCCTCCACCGACCCTGGAAATTACCGTCCCATTAGCTTGACAAGCCTTATCTGCAAAGCCATGGAGAGGATCATAATGGATCTCATAAATAAAGACATAGGAACTTGCAGACTTTGGATCCAACCCAGTTTGGCTTTGTCAAAGGCAGATCATGCCTTCTAAACTTGGTTGACTTTTTCAAAACAGTCACCAAGGCCATTGACGAGGGAAAGGCAGTCCATACAGCCTACCTAGACCTGGCGAAGGCTTTTGATACAATACCTCACTTGGGTATCATTGAAAAACTCATCAACTTAAATGTAAACCCATACATTACAAGATGGGTTGCAAACTGGCTGAGTGACAGAACCCACAGGGTCAGAGTTGCTGGCGCCATGTCAGACTCAAAGCCTGTCACAAGTGGTGTCCCACAGGGCTCAGTCCTGGGCCCACTCTTGTTTGGCATCTACTTTTCTGAAGTACAAGCAAACACAGGAGGGTTATGGCTGACAAAGTTTTCAGATGACTGCAAACTGGGCGCCGTAGTTGAAAACACATCCGACACAGATATCCTTCAGAAGGGTCTCACAGAAATGGACAACTGGTGCCAGAGCCATGGCCTAAAGTTAAATGCCAAGAAATGCATAGTCATACCCTTCGGGAAAAATAAGGTTACCCCTAGCTACCATATAGGTGGCAATCCCCTGAACACAGAAGAAGTTATTAGGGACCTGGGAACCCAGGTTGACAGTAGCCTTTCATTCGACACTCATATTGCTAAAGTAGTTAGGAAGACCTTCTACATTGCCCACCTTATCATGAAGGAATTCACATCTAGATCAAGGGAAGTCATAGTCTCCCTATACTCATCACTCATCAGACCAATGATCGAGTACAATGCCCCATTCAGAATGTATCTGACCCGACACTTGCAGCAGCTGGAGAAGCCACAAAAGTTCCTCACCAAAAGGATAAAGGGTCTCAAAATCTGTCTTATGCTGCCCGACTGAAAGAACTCCAGTTATATTCAGTTGCTTACCGCTTGCTCAGAGGTGACCTATGCCTGACATACAAGGCCATGTCAAACCCAGATTTGATGAACATGCTTCATCTCAAAAATCTAGATCCCTCAGAGCCACAAGGGCAGGAGACTTAAACCTCGACACGGTTATTAATAGGACGTGCTGGAGGGATAGATTCATCACCCAAAGACTCCCTATGCTGTGGAACAAAATCCCAGTTTATGTGAGGCAGAGCACCTCGCTGGCCTTGTTCAAGAGGAATCTTGACCAATGGATGGGAGATCGCAGATACACCCCAGGGGTTACCTCAGTGTCACTGCTCGACAGAGGCACAGCAAAATAATGGGCATGGTTTCTCCAAACTAAAGGGGTGGCGTAAGCCACAAAACTATGGGCTAGGCTTATAAATGCCCTCGGGCAGATAGCCTAGTATGAACCTATGAACCTAGGAGAGGACCCAGGACCTAACCCTGTGGGACTCCACTCATGACTAGTCAGCAGTCTAACTTGGAGTCAGCTACTTTCACACTGTGGATTCTATCTGTGAGCCAATTTGCAACCCACCTAGTGATATAGGGGTTGATGCCTAGCTTAATGAGTTTTTCTATGATTCCTGAGTGGGGAATGGTATCAAAGGCTTTGGCCAGATCAAAGGTAGGCTGTATGAACCACCTTGCTTTCATCAAGTCATTAGTCATTAGTCAAGGCTCTGTCCAGAATTTGAGAGGTTTGATCTAGTATGTAAGTAGTTGCAGAGTATAAAACATCTGACACTGTACAAGTCAAGGCGTTTCTAAATGAATGGTAGTTCTGTAACTATGGGAACTTGTATATGACTAAAGAGGGTAATGGTTGACAAGTGGTGACTAAGGAAGCAAGCATCAGATGTGCAAAAGAGATGTTAATTTAGGAGTGATTAGTTCATGAAGTTATATATACTTGTCGGGGCAGTTTAGACCTTTGTTCTATTTCACTCAGACTGAGAAAACTGAGGCAAGTCACATTCTTAATGCAGAATTTCAATCCTTTTTCCTAGTGCCAAGTGAACTTCACTTGAATTTAGATGTGTAGGCCTGTAGCATGACCTTAGTTATCACTGACCATTTCTCTTGAATATGCTCTCCATATTGGGAAGAAGAGAGAAATGGGTGCAGTGTAACACCTAGATATTTAACAAACAAGACTGCCTGAAAAGTGGCAGGCACAACATATATCAGTTAGGGAAAGGCTTCTTATCAATATCCCAAACAAACATACATTTCATCTGGTTTATGTTCATTATTAGCTGCTTATTGTCAATACAGGAAAAGATTAGCATCAGAATTTGCTGGAGCTATGTGGTAACAGCCTCTTCTGAGGAAACGTGACCTAGTTAGCATCATAACTGCATAATAAATTATGCCGGTGTTCTGTATGATGTGGATGGGACCTAGTTCAGCTAGAGTAGGAAAAAACAGGCAGCCTAAAGCAGATCCTAAGGAAATAGTCCTATGTGGTCTCTAGCACCTTCGTCATACATTCATCCAGACAGCTGGAAAACTAAGCTAAAGCTAGCTTGCCTAGTCCATGTTTTTTTAATTTTGTTAATACAGGTTGGACATACAGTCAAAATATTGCTGAGGTCAACAAGGATTGCACTTGGAAGGGTTTTTTTTCTTTCATCTTGTTAAATTTGGTACTACATGTCATTGACACGATGTCAGAGGAAGAGCTGTGCTATTTTTTTGGAACCCGTTTTGTGACTAATGAAGAAGTCATTTACTCAGTCCTCATTAGACCAGTCATGGAATATAATGCCCCCTTTTGCATGTATCTGTCCAGGTATATGCAACAACTGAAATGCCCACAGGGATACCATACTAAAAGGATACAAGACCTAAATAGCATGTCCTACATGGGCCAACTCAAAGCCCTGTCACTATACTCTGTATCCTACAGACTGCTAAAAGGTGATCTGTGTCTGGCATACAAGGCATCATTTGAACCATTACTGATGTATTACTGCACATCAGCTAGTCCAGTGGCATCAGAAATACTCAGTCTAGGGATCTAAACCTCCTCTGCAACATCAACAGAGCAGTTTGGAGGGACAGGTATATTTTGCAGGGGATACCGCTGCTGTGGAACAGAATCCTCACCCACAAAAAACAAAGTTCATCCCTGTCCATTTTCAAGTGCAACTTAGATCTATGGATTGGAAACAGAAAATTTACCTGTGGACTGCCCCCTGTAATAATAATGGACAGAGTCAGCTCCTAAATGTTTTATCCCATGAATGGGTCCCTCAAATTATCTATGGCCCCAGTTATTCTTATTAGGGGTAGTATATTATTATCAACCATGGGATGGGTAAGACCAGTCTATAACCAAATGCGATTGGTTATTTTAAAAACAAAAAAAGGAAAACTGGATTGGTTTACAATGGTCCACAAGGGCAACTAGCATAATACCGACCTATGAATTCATAAGTATGCACCTTTTTAGGTGTCCTACCAACTTTGTTAATGCCACCTTTTCTAGTGACCAAATGAAGGGAGTGATCTCATCAATTTGCTTATGACCTTTATAGCAACATGGCTCAGATGGCGCAGTGGTGCAGTGGTAGCATTGTCACCTGACAATAAGAGGTTCTCTGGTTCAGTTCTCGGCTGGAGTGCCTTCTGGGTGGAGTCTGCATGTCCTCCCTGCATTCATGTGGATTTCCTCCAGGTGCTCTGGTTTCCTCCCACGTCACAAAGACATGCTTCTGGAGCGTTTCTACCTGGGCCTCTGCTGAAAATTGGCTTTGTTCCAAGTTGGACTTTCCCAGTAAACAAATGTTAAATAAAATAAACAAAAGAGAAGGACAGTGAGGTATTTTCAGACAGATGCGTATAAGCATTGGGTCATAAGTTCTCAGGAGTTGTGAAGAATTTATTTAAGAAAGTTAAATCACTTCAGAAGCTATGGTCACTAATATGCATTCTTTGCAACTTACCCTGTTGTTCCATAGGCATATACTTGGGAATGGGGTTTTCCTGTTAAATGCAATATCTGCAGTTTCAAAAAAAAAAAAACAAAACAAAACAAAAAAACACTATCTGCCTTTCCTTCTGAAATGTTGCCTTTTTTGCAGAGCCTTTTGGGTTCATTGCTGAGTGTAATGCAAGTTTCACTTGATGAACCTGACGTTTTATATCTACACCTTAAAAATCCTTGTTTGAACATAGTATGACTTTTGAGGGAAAGCCATGATGTACAGTGATAAAGTCTCTAACACATGAAGTGAAAGCCATGCTGAAGATGTATTAATATTTTTTTACCATTTATCTTTGGTACTACTTTCCTGCTCATAAAGTCCATCCCATTCCTTAATCAAGCCATTCACTTCCCTCATCCTAACTGGATGAAGACACTTGCAGGGGAGGAAGAGTTTAATAATGGTGGGACAGCACCCTAGGCAACCTGGAATTTTTCCATAGTCACCTAAACACTCCTTCCACCTTTTCAATTTATGGCTCTAGGGCAAAAAGTGAAACAGCACAGTGGAGGAGACCGCATTCTATACAACTGACTGTTTCACCTTCTGCTGTGAGAATTTGCATCATGGCTTCTTCAGTCTCAGCTGTTCTAGCAGAACTGGTGTTATATCAGCTAAATCTTCTTACTTATGTATAAAGTAAACGCAGCCTCTCTTAAGTCCTTACTAATGTTGAGGAGTCTCCATATGCTTTCTTCCTTTAATTTCTCCAAATCATTTGGGTTTCTAATACCATGACGGGAATGGACCCCATTCTTAAGTCAAAGTATGATTAAAGTTCATGAAATTTGTATTGTTTCAATCTTTGATGTTAGCCAGAAGTGCTCTTTTCAGCGTCCTCCTTCAATTCGTATGGAGTTACATGTATTGGTAGCATATCTAAATATGATTGTAGATTCTTTTTTATAAGTCCCATTACTCCTACTACTATTGGAACGGTCTGTTTATCTTTCTTCCACATTGTTCTCATTTCTGCCAGCAAATCTTGATATTTTATGACTTTGTGTCTCTCTGTATGCAAGACACTGTAGTCATTGGATGTAGCAATTTCACTGATCAATGCTACTTTTGTCTTCTTTTCATGGACCACTATATCTGGCTTTCTCGCATCTATCTTTTGAACCATTGGTAATGAGTGATCCCATGTGATGTAGACGTCATCATTTTCTATGATGCTTTGTGGTTCATATTTCCAGTGTTTTTCAGCTACTTCAAACTTATAATGTTTGCACAATCCCCAGTGTAACAGTCTTGCCATATTATTATGCCTTTCAGTATACAGCCCTTATGCCATTAGTATATCACAACCAGCAACAAGATGTGTGACTGTTTCCAATTCTCTTTTACAAAACCTACATTTGTCTGTTTCTCCCACATGTTCAATGGACTTTGTAAATTAGTGTGTACATAGTCCACTGTTTTGGGCTGCCAGTATTAACCTTTCATCTTTTGGTTTGAATTCACCTCTCTTTAACCATTCCTGCATTCGATCCTGATCAACATGAGGTCCTTCCAGGCATTTTCTGTACTTGTAACTATATTTCTGCATTTTCCATATTTCTTGCCTCCTTATCTAATCCTTTACCTTTTATTCTTTCTTTTGTTTTTGGCACATTCAGTTGCTGCCTAATTTTTATCTACTTCTGGTTTGATTTCCATTCCTGCTAGATATTGATATATTTCTAGACTAAGACGGGAAGTCATTTTAGATTTATTCTCCTCGTGTTTCAAAACTTTCACTATACTTGGGTCTTGTGAGGTCAGCAGATATGTATGCAGTCCCACAATTGCAGATATATACATGTAATCAATTTCAAGTAGGCCCATACCTCCTTCGGAATGGGCAATATATCTGATTTTTCTAAATCATTTGATGAGCATGAAATATCCTTCTTGTTTTCCTGTGTCTATCTAACACCTTTTGGGGCCAGTCAGTCGCTCCAAAACTGTAAGTTAGGTCAGGAAGAGCAAATTGGTTTATAGCCTGAAGTCTGTTCCTAGATGTCAACACTATTTTCAGGATTAATTTAAGTCTTCTAAAATATTCCTTACTAAGTTTTATTTGCAGTTGTTTATGTTTTATTGTTGATCCTTCATCAGTTCCCAAATATTTATACACTCCCTCTTGCTCAAGTCCTTTTATATCACATTCCGGTCCTAGGCTGATGTTTTCTTGGTTCTGCAGCTTTCTTGCTTTAAAGGTTGCTTTTGCACATTTATCAAGACCAAATGACATTCTTATATCATCAGAAAAAGTTTTAACTACTTGCAGTTGTGCTTTTAGTTCCTCATCTGGTGAGCTATACAGTTTTAAATCATCAACAAAGAGAAGATGAGAAGTCTTTACACTTTGTTGCTTTCTGGGAGACAAATTATAGCTGTTAAGCAGACAGTTTAATGGATTTAGGGCTAGGCATAAGAGTCTGGAATATCCCCTTATAATTTTTCTCTGTGATAATAATTTGTCCTTTATCATGACTTAACTGCAAAGTGGTTTGCCACTATTTCATGGTCACTGTGATGCAGTTTATCAGTGTAGGGTGCATCTTATACATTTTCAAGCACTCTTATCCATGAATGTGGGATAGTGTCAGACAAATGATCCTTTGTTCCATATGACTTTATTTTGTTGCCCTTTTGTTCTATTGCCATAATTGACTTTTCTTCTAAATGACTATAAACTCTGTCGGCATCAGTTCCAGTGTATAGTTTATACGTTGTCAGAAGGCAAGTTATTGGCCTATAATTTTTAGGGTAACTTGCAGGTTCACTTTCCTGTTGTTAGCCAGGCCGGTGTCTGTTTGGGGTGCGCGTATAAATAGTTCTTACTCATGGCTAAATCTTTGTGCAAAGATGTTAATAATCAGAAGTTAGGTAATGCATCTGGGCCTGGGGTTTTCCATTTAGAGGCCTTTCTTAACTTTGTTTCGATCATCCCATTTCATATCCTGTACCTTTGAGCTTCTTATTTCTTTTACTTCTTCTATCCATTTAGCGTCTTAGTTATGTTCTGCAGGATTTTCATAAATACAACTCAAAAATGTATCTATTTCTTCTTTTTTTGATGCTCTTTCAATTCCTTTTACCTTATTTCCCAGTTCTCTATAAAACTTTTTTGAGTCATCAATAAATTGCTTATTTCGTACTTTTCCTTTATATTTATCTGTGTATCTTCTAAGTTTTTCTGCCTTTGCTGATGTTTTTAGCTTATTATTTGTGATAGTGCATGATAAATCCTGATCTATTATAATACTGCACATTGCTTTTATCATGTCTATCTTTCGGAGTATTTTTGTTGATTTCTTCCCTCTTCTATACTCTTCTAACAGTGACACTTCTTGTCTTAATTGCCTTATAGTTTTCTCTATTCAATACTTCCATTATGTATTCAATTTCTCCCCTTCCTTTCCCTTACTTCCCTGTCTTCCCTTGTGGTAGAATTTTATCTGTTATTAATTTAGCTGCACAGTAATATATTCTGTTTACTTCTGTTATATCACACAAATCTCTATGGACAGTCCTAATTACTGTGCTCATTAGTTATATCAAACTTTTAATTTTCTGGGTTTTTGACCTTCTGCAGTCTATGTCTTTCATTGATCTTAACATGTCTGTCTATCTCTATTAAATCAAGCAACTCTTCTCTTAGCTCATTTTCTTCTAAACTGAGGGAACATTTTTTGTTCTCCATTTTCTGCGGGCATTCTACAGAAAGTTCTATACCATCTTCCTGTGGCACATTCTCTTCAGTTTCATCCTGTCATCTGTTGCTCTGTTATATGGGAGCTCACTAATCTTTTACTTCTCATCGTTGACTGCATCAGAGTTTCCACAGTTTCCTGTTCTTTCCCTTGCTGTCCAGCTTCAAGTGAACATTTTACTGGTTTCCTATGGAAGGCTCCAAAATAACTTCATATGGCAACTGACTAGTTGCTTCCATTCCACTGGTTTCTCCTTAATTTGGATGTCCATTGCTCTATCCTGCTGTGGTGCTTTCTGAGTTAGATTTCTTACACTGAATCCTTCACTTCATAGATACTCCATATCCTCAGTTTCTATTTCTTTAACTTCTCCATTATTAATCTTCTTTTCTACTTTCTTATTTTTTATTCTTATTTTTTGTTATTTTTTATTTTATTAAAGTTTTCCATGGCTGGATTCCTTCGCCTGTATTTCTCTTCAAATATCTTTGGTGCTCCTCTTTTTGTATTGATTGGTTTTGCTTTCTCCTTTGCATAAATATTACACCATATTAAATCTCTTTTTCTTTCCCATGTCCATATTTTTTCTTCAGATGTCTCCTGATCTTCCTTTTCCTCCTTACTTTGGGGACTCATTCCAGCATGCTGTGATGTAACTTGTATTAGACCTACACCAAATCCTTCACATCACAGGCATTCCATAGCTTCATCTTCTATTTTTTAACTTCTGCTTTAAAAATCTGCAAACACTTGAAAAACAGAAAAACCCATACAGCAGCAAGGACTAGTTCTCCAAAATTTATTCTTAGCACTTTCGTCTCAGACAATGATAAGACTTCATCAGATAAAAGTATTAACTCAAATGAACTTTAAATACCCATAAAGCCAGATGACATCAGCATCTCATTGCACATTTAAGCGAAACATACACAATTACTCTAAAATGCATATAGTGACATACACACAAAAACCTATTATAAACAATTCAATTAGAAAAAAGAGAGTAAATAACTAACAATAACTGTTGAATTTATCTACGTTCTGCTTTCAATTGTAAAATACATCCAATGGATGCCATCTAATTCAACCCAGACCCACCTACTGCTCTCAAATGTAAAATCCAATACAACTCCCTTTGCTCAAGAAAAACTTGCCATGGTCTACCCCTAGGGTTAGGTAATTTCTTCAATTACCACAAACTTAAATTGACACTCAGGGAAATCCAGTAAGTGCTAAAAGAGAGCATTGGTAATTTTTTTCTTATTTCATAAATGTGTTCATAGATATGATTTTTAATTTGCGCTCAGTCTTTCCGACATAAAATACCAGGCAGCATTGACACAATGTCCCATATACTACTCCTAAGCTGTTACAATTGTACTTCCCTTTAATATTCAGCTGGTAGCCATTAATATCAAAGCGTTCCCCAGTATTGATATAGGGACAAAAATGACAACACCCACATTTGGACATTTGGACATCTGCCAAAGCTTTTTGTCTTTAAAATTGTGTGGGTAAAGTGGCCTCTCCATAAGATTCTTCAGGTTATTACCCCTCTTATATACAACCACCAGTTTAGAACTTATTTTGTTCCTTACCACATGGTTGTCCATAAGCACAGACCAATTTTAAAAATAACATCCCCTCACCTGTTTGAAGTTCACAGTAAATCTCGTAATAAAGGCCAACCTAAAATTGTCAGCATTTTGTTGTGCAATCAAATTACTTTTATGGACCACATTAGTACGCTCAGTAAAGTTGTGAAAATCATTAGCGTCCAAGCTCATTTAACTGTACAACAAAATGCTGATGTTAATTTTAGGCTGGCCTTTATTATGAGACTTACTGTGAACTTCAAACAGGTAAGGGATGTTATTTTTAAAAATTGGTCTGTGCTTATGGACAACTGTGTGGTAAGGAACAAAATAGGTTCTAAGCCAGTGGTTGTATACAAGAGGGGTAATAACCTGAAGAATCTTATGGAGTGGCCACTTTACCCACACAATTTTAAAGACAAAAAGCGTTGGCAGATGTCCAAATGTCCAAATGTGGGTGTTGTCATTTTTGTCCCTATATCAATACTGGGGAACGCTTTGATATTAATGGCTACCAGCTGAATATTAAAGGGAAGTACAATTGTAACAGTTTAGTAGTAGTATATGGGGCATTGTGTCAATGCTGCCCTGTATTTTATGTTGGAAAAACTAAGCGCAAATTAAAAAATAGTATTTATGAACACATTTATGAAATAAATAAGAAAAAAAAAATGACCAATGCCCTATTTTGGCACTTATTGGCTTTCCCTGAGCATCAATTTAAGTTTGTGGTAATTGAGCAAGTTAAACCTAACTCTAGGGGTTGAACATGGCAACTTTTTCTTGAGCAAAGGGAGTTGTATTGGATTTTATGTTTGAGAGCAGTAGATTGGCCTAGGTTGAATGAGATGGCATCCACTGGATGCATTTTAAAATTGAAAGCAGAACGTAGACACATTCAACAGTTATTGTTGTTAGTTATTTACTTTCTTATTTCTAATTGAATTGTTTATAATAGTTTTTTTATGTATGTCACTATATGTATTTTAGAGTAATTGTGTATGTTTCTCCTTAAATGTGCAATGAGATGCTGATGCCAATTGACGTCATGGGTATTTAAAGTTCATTTGAGTTTATACTTTTATCTGATGAAGTTTTGTTATTGGCTGAGAGGAAAGCACTAAGAATAAATTTTGCAGAATGAGTCCTTGCTGCTGTGTGGCTTTTTCTGTTATTTAACTTCTGCTTTACTAATTGCAGAGCAATGTGTGTATATACCTTTAAGAAGCTATCTAAGGGCTTGCACACATGTATAAATACTGAGCACATGCAAGCCTGACTGCCATTTTGTAGTAAGCTGCTGAAATGTAAGCATGTATATCTGTAAGGTCTGTCTGTTAATCAGTTTGTTTATATTTTATGATGCGGCTATCCATCCTGATGTGTTTCTATGTAATAAAGCATCTAAATAAACTACCCTGCCTGTTTGTCATTTATATTAGAGAGGGATGAGTGACATGGTGTCAGAAGAGGCATGGCTAAAACAACTTGTTGCCAGAAAGAGTTCCAGTTTCCTCAATTTGAGTCTGAGAGGCACCCGGTTGGTATTGGAGGAATATATGGCAATGGGTCATTCCTACTGCATGTATAATTTGCAAAACAGGTCAGAAACAAATTTCATATGTTAAAACTTGCTCAAATAATTTCTTATTTGCAAAATATGAAACAAAGCATACTAAATGCTCTAAACGATATTTAAATAAACCAAAATGTCCGATATTGATAAAAATATTCAACTTACTACAGAAAATGTTTGAAATAAAGCCCAAATTGCATAAAACAAATAAAATAAGAGGAAATGAGTGCATTTTCACTAAGCATGTATTTTTCATATTAAAGATATCCGAATTATCAGAAGTGTATGAAGTGTTCACAAGTTTGTACAGTGTTACAGCAAAGTTATTTCACAAAATATAGCCATTTCAGAGCATATTTTGCAAAATAAAGTATTTTGAAGAGTTTATTGTGCATTTGAATGTTATTATGAGCTCTCACAGCACAGTTTGTTTGTACATAATTACAAGGGTCATATTTTCAGTGTGTTTGTGCATACTTGGTTGGCATGGCAGATGGATTTCGAAAACCCAGTGCACTTGTGTTTGACAATAATATTGCAGAGAACTGGAGAGTGTTTGAGCAAGAGTATGACATTTTCATACAGGCTGCATTTTCTGATAAAGATGACTGTACAAAAGCATGTATTCTACTTAATTTAACTGGGTCAGAAGCCATTGAAAGGGAGTGTTTATTTGTGTATGGACCTGCTATCTTTGCAGGAAAGGGAGAAAACCATCATATTGTTGTACTGGCTGAGTTAAGGGAGGACCCTGAATGCTTAAAATATAAATTTAGAGAAATGTGTAACCCCCAGACAAACATTACAATGGAAAGGCACTTATGTTATACAAGGGATCTAAAGCCTGGTGAAACTTTTGCAACATATATACTGTAACTGATTTGAGGAATAAGGCTGAAACATGCAGATTTGGTGATTTAAGGGATGAGTTGATAAAAGACAGACGTGTGTGTGGTATTAAAGATGATGCTGTGAGAAAGATTTTGCTTCGTGACAGTGATTTAACTTTGAATAAGGCCGTTGAGATTTTTCAGATATACAAGCTCAAAGAAAAGCACACAACTATGCTTACAAATGAGAGATGCATGCTTCTAGCAACTTCTAGAGCTCATGTTGATAGTATTCAGCAAGTAGTTAAAAGAAACAGACCCAACCACATGGCAGCAACTGTAGCCCCTGCAGCACCCTTTGGTAAACCCCAGAACTTTCTGGCAAGTTCAAGAGATCACACAATCTAAGTGAAGCATAAGAGTGAGTCAGCAAACTCAAAGCATGGGCCCCGACCTAGTTTCATTGCCAACTGTCACAACTGTGGTGGAAATCATGAATCTAAAAGGGAAAAATGTTTAGCTTTTGGCCAGCAATGCCACAGATGCAATAAATGGAATCATTTCAACAGGGTTTGTAAATCAAAAGGCACACATTCTTTTATTAAAAGGGGACATTTCAAGAAATGAGTTTATCAATTAGAAATCTGTGACCCTACTTTTTATGTTGATGGTGTGTCTGTGCTTAATGAAACAGTCAATGCAGTAGATGTGTGGGCAAAGAATGAAGTATTTTGTACTGTTTGGATATATGGAACACCCACAGAGCTCAAAGTTGACACAGGTTCCAAGTGCAATGTTATGTCAGCAGAAACATTTTCCTAGAGTGTGTAATGGTGAAAGGCTTGATTTGGCAAAGTGTGTGAAGCTTGTTGCTTATGGTGGTGAAGAAATTCAGACTGAAGGCTCAGTATTGCTTTCATATTACTCTGCTGGGAGAAGTTATAACTTGTTATTTTATGCGGTCAAGATGCATGTCCAGTCATTATTAGGTCTCAGAGACAGTTTGAAAATGGGACTGCTTTCATTTAATAAGGAAGTCCACCAAGCTAGCTTGAAAGACCACTACTATAATTTCACCCAACATATTTTTTCTATCTATGCTGATCATTTCAAAGGTAAACTAGGCAAGGTTCCAGTTGTGTTTGCCATAAAGTTAGACTCAGATGTCACTCCATTTATCAGGCCAGGCTGGAAAGTTCTAATAGCTATGCAAGACAGAGTCAAAGCCAAGCTAGATAAAATGGTGTGACAAGATATGATTTCTCCAGTAGATGAAGCAACCAAGTGGGTATCTTCCATGGTGGTAGCTCATAAAAAAAGCTCAGATGACATCGGAATATGTATTGATCCATGAGATTTGAACAAAGCACTAAAAATACCTCATCATCCAATGCACACAGTAGAAGAAGTTGCAGCTCTGATGCTGAATGTCACATTTTTTTTTCTGTTTTAGATGCAAAGAGTTCATTTATGCAAATTCAGCTTGACAAGAAATTCTCATTGCTAACTACTTTCAGTACTCCATTTAGTAGGTACAAAGTTTTGAGAATGCCATTTGGGATAATTTCTGCAAGTGAAGTTTTTCAACGGGCAATGGAGCTTTTCTGGGTATCCTTGTGCTATTATAGTAGACGACATACTAGTAGGAGGTAATGGTAAAGCTGAGCATGACAAAAACCTCAGAAATACTCTGGAAAGAGCATATGAAGTGAATCTTAAGCTCAATCCACAGAAATGCAAATTCAGGCTATAAGAAGTTACTTATGTTGGTCATATATTTACCAGTTTCCCCCTACAACCTTTTAGCAAACAGCCATTCTCAAGATGCCAGCTCCAGACAATGGTCAAGCCCTGCAACATTTTCTTGGCATGGTTAACTATCTAGGCAGGTTCATTGCAGACTTGAGCCAACTTTAAACACCGCTCAGAGAGCTGACATGTAAAGATGTATACTGGTCTTGGTTAGAAAAGCACCAAAGAGTATTTGATGTGCTGAAACAGAGAATTGCCAGTCCACCAACTCTCAGATACTATGATGTTCACAAGCCAGAAACTCTTTCATGTGATACTTCGAGATTTGGTCTTGGTGTAGTCATTCTGCAAGAAGGTCAACCTGTTGGCTCTGCATCGAGAACTCTTATCCAAACTGAAATGCAGTATGCTCATATTGAGAAAGAGCTTTTGGCAATTGTGTTTGCAGGTTCAAAGTTCTATGATTATGTTTATGGTGGAGCTATTCATTTAAAACAGACCATCAACCTCTAGTCACTATTTTGAGAAAGCCTGTGCATACAGCTCCAGCTAGATTGCAATGTATGATGTAAAGCATAATTTCACTCTTGTCTACAAGAAAGGCAGACTTCTTTATCTTGTTGATACATTATCCAGCTCACCCAGAAATACCACTGAACAGCATGAGAATGAGAACCTTGATTTTGAAGTCATGGAAGTGAAAACATTTTCTTCCACATGTCTTGATGAGCTGAGAGATCACACAGACACAGATTCAGTTTTACAGAGGCTCTACTACATTATTTAACAAGGATGGCTGTCAAAGCAATCTACTTTACCTTAAGAAGTGCAACCTTATTTTCCATACAGAGATGAGATCTTGTCTGACTATGGTATCATTATGAAAGGTCCTAAAGTAATTGTCCCAAAGTCCTTGCAACAAGAGTATATTGCTATCTTGCTTCATGGTCACTAAGGAGCAGAATCTACCAATAGAAGGGTGAGAGGTCTAGTATTTTGGCCTTCTATGTCACAAGATATTGAGATAGTGTTATTATCGTGTTCTGTGTGTAACAGTACTAAGTCACATCAACAAAAAGAACCATTTCAGCTAAACCAGATTCCTGGGTCGACAGTAGCTACTGCCATTTTCGAATGGAATGGTCAACATTACTTGATATTAGTAGATTCTTATTCAAATTGGTTTGAGACTGACCTACTTCCTAATCTAGCATCCAATACTATCATTACTAAGATGAAGCATCATTTTGCAGTCCATGGTAGTCTGCACAAAGTTATTCCTGACAATGGCACACAGTTTACAAGCCAACAGATCAAAAGATTTGCCGAAGAGTGAGACATGCCATGAGTAGCCCAGAGTATCCACAGTCAAATGGTTTGGCAAAATGTGCAGTTCAAAGTGCAAAACATAGTGATGTTTTCCTGAATCTCTTGAATCTTAGAAATATTTCTTGTGATAAACATCTTGGTTCACCCGTCCAGAAACTTCTGTCGAGACAAACCAAAACCACATTACCAATCAGTAGTCAGTTGTTGGTTCCATCTGTCAAGAACAATCTGTTGAAGAAGCATTTAATCCAGAAGTCGTCCTATGCTAAGACCAGCAAACTGCTCAATCCATTACAAGAAAGAGAAGTGGAAATGTCCAACAGTTATGATCGGATTGGAGTTGTGAAGAATATTTGCTCAGAGCCGAGATCATACACTGTGGAATCACAAGTAGTAGAGTTTAGGCAGAATCGGAAATATTTGATGCCTGATATTTGATAATAATTCAATTATTTTATAATAATATAATTTGATATTTGATGATTATGTCTGGGACTATACGACAGCACATAGCCTATGAGAAAGACTCTTTATCTCAGAGTGAGTATTCCGGTGTTCTAGTTCCAGAGGAAGTTCCAGAGGATATTCCTGTTCCTGTGATGAATCCAGAAGTTCCTGATGACAGTTGTGTTCTAGTGAACTGTAGCTTACAATCCTCAAAATGACTGCTTCTGATATTTGCAAATTCTTGTCAGTATCGTTAGTTTTTTCCTTGGGCTTGGAAATAATTCCTTTGTACTTCAAAACATGGTTGTAATTCCTCTACCTTACGCTCCTTACCCATAAATCCTGTTGATTATCTCTCCGTTTCGTACCTCTAACTTATCATCACACTTCTTGAAGTACATTGTATATACTCCACTTATTTAATTTGTAAATAATATGGCCTTCTATGCTGTTCCATGCCTTATTTTAAAAAGAGGTTTTGTTTTTTATCCTTATTATCCTTCAAGTAATGGCTCTGATTTTTTTTTAAAGTTAAACAAGGGTATCCAGATTGAGAATCTTCATATTGAGCAAAAAAGGCCTTTGATTTTGCTGATCTTACTCCTGCTAAAAGCTTATTAAAAATTGACTTGATGCAGTACTTTTGGCCTTCATTTGCAACTACTTGAACTTTTTGGGATGTTCTCTGTGTTGGCTTCATACTTTCTGATAACTCTATATTTAGCACTGGAGTCTCTCAGTGCTCAATCCCTGGAACAATTATTTTCTCCTTGTTCACCAATAAGGAGGCTCTAGATGTTCAGGAATTTCCATCAACCCATTAATATGACAACTCGGTCTCCCTTTAGTCTGGGAAAAGTGCTCCTGAAGTGTATAAAACTTTCCAATCTGACTAAAAAACAAGCATGTTTCTGATCTTCTTGTGAGAAGTTATATGTCTATAGAATCCCACTGAATGCCTAATTAAGCTCATCTTTCTGTCCAAGTTCATCATAGTTCTAGTATTGAAAATGCCCATACTTTCAGATACTATACCATTTGATCTGATACAATGCTCTCATTCATCTTGTAAACTGATTTACCTTTTCAAAGGGATACCTCACAAATAAAACAATCATAAATTAAGTAGGTTCCTTCCTCCATAGTCAAGACATTTCAATGGAAAGATCATCATACTTTCTAATCTAGCGAATACTGTATTTCTGGTAATACATTTTTCCCTACAATACATTATTATCAGAAACTACTGCAAATAAGGCAGGTTATTTAATTTCCATTTTTGAGGCCAGTGACCATTATTGCCCATCACTAAAAAAGCATACTAGTCTAGTTTTCTTTAACTGAAAGAGCAACTCTCCTCATGTTTATAGTAGGCTAACTGCCCTTATGTGTCATTTTAAGCCTAGCCAATTACCCTAAATGAGAATCAAAGCCAGTACCTCATGTTTGTAAGGTAAACACCTTAACCATTATGCCATCCCCCTCCCTACTGTTATTTAAATATCTGCATTGCTTTTATTGCTCTCCCCTAGCAAACCAGCCAAGTTTTATTTCACCATGCCAGGAGTTAAGAAGAATCTCACACTGACTTCATATCTGACCTGGGAGGTTATTACTATATGAAACCCTGGTCTTCAGTGCCTCCCTCTCTACATTCAATTTGGGAAGTGAAACTGCAGAGTTTTATTCCTTCTGAGACACTATCTTTATTTATTTTATTTTACATTTGTTTACCGGGAAAGTCCGACTGGACACAGGTCCATTTTCAGTGGAGGCCTGGGGAGAAAAGCTTCAAAGTACAATGCAATACATATGAGAAGTATAACATACATATGCACATACAATAAAGTAGAGATTATCAAACTCTTAAATAAACAGAAAAAACATTATATTGAAATAGCACTTGATTTTTTCAAAGATACCGATACTGAAACTGTAGTTTACACATAGATGTTATGAAGAATAAAAACAGGCTGGTAATGGTGCTTAAATTGCATGAGATAATTTGTTTGAGGCAACCGGAAATGTTTGCCAGTTTTATAGATGATACATATTAGTTTTGTACCGTAACAATCAACAGTTTAACAAACTTTCTAGGGTAAAAAACTGGTGTCACTTAGCAGAATCCATGTGACAGTTCATAGGTATGGATTAGCCTGGGGAGTAGCAGGAACAAAGCCAGTTGTTTAAATAGTGGGATTTCAGGAGTTTTTTTTTTAAATTGATTAGTAGAGGTAGTAGAAGTTATGTTGTTAGGTAGTGAATTCCAGATTCTAGCAATAGTGCAGGAAAAGAGAGATTTACCAGCATCATTTTTATATTTGATGACATCTAGGATGTCCTGGTTACTAGATCTTAAGGTTCTAGTGGTAGTGTGGGGTTGAATTAAATGCTGGAGTGCTGGGGTTTTAATCAGGAAGGTAGTAGAGCTTGTGTGCTATTGCCAAGTGGTTGAGTAGCAATAGTTCAGGCAGCTCACGCCGATTGAGCTGCTTAAGGGATAGACAGTGGTGGGACCTATATGATGCTTCAGTAGCAAACTTGGCAATCTTGTTATAACAAGATTCCATTTTGTTTAGTTCAGACTGGCAGATATTAGTCAAGATAGAGGAGGCATAGAGAAGGATGGATAGGAGATGAGTCCTTGCAGTGGTGGCTTTGGTATGTTTAGTGATATACTATTTGTTACACAACAAACCACTCTGTAGCCAATGTCCTACGACCTCGGTGACAAACCAAGTTTAATAAAATTCCAAAAACACAAGCAGAAGTACACAAAATCCAATAAAAAAATGGTCAAGCGCTTTCGTCAATAGACTTCATCAGAACCTGGTTCTGATGAAGTCTATTGACAAAAGCGCTTGGTTCTGATGAAGTCTATTGACGAAAGCACTTGACCATTTTTTATTGGATTTTGTGTACTTCTGCTTGTGCTTTTGGAATTTTATTAAACTTGATTTGTCACCGAGGTCGTAGGACATTGGCTACAGAGTGGTTTGTTGTGTTACTTGTGGCGTTACCACTTTTTGTACACCTTTTGCTGTTCGAGATATACTATTTGTTCCTATAGAGGAGACCAAGTTTTTTCTTTACTTTCTTGATGGTTTGTGCTATGTGGATGTCGAATTTCAGGTTATTGTCAATTTCTCCACCTAACAGTTTGGTGTGAGTGGTTGGAGTGATTTGAGTATTATTTTTGGAGCTTATGGCAAAGTTATTGTTTAGAGGGAAGGATCTACCAGGGCTGAAAATAATTAGTTTGTTTTTTTTCGAATTAAGAATAAGTTTGATGTTAGTGAACCATGTTTTGGCTAAACTAAAGATATTTTGGGTCAGGGTTTGCAGTTCGTTTAAGGTGGGGGTGGCATATATAAGGGTGGTGTCATCAGTGTATTCTACTACTGAGGTGGAGAGAGAGGATGAAAAGATCTGGTTGGTGAAGAGAGAGAAAACCAAGGATGGACCCTTCAGGTACTTCTACAGATACTGGTAACAGGGGGGACAATTGGTCTTGCCATAGGACTGCTTGAAGATGGCTTGATAAGTAGCTCTTGAACCATGATATAGAGGAGGAGCTAATGTTTAGGGTAGATAGTTTCATGAAGCATACTGTGGTTAACCACGTCAAAGGCTTTTTGATAAGTTTAAGAATATGAAAGATACAAATAGACCCTTGTTTCTGTGGTGGTTAACTATATTGGTAAAGGACAGTAGTGCTGTGGTGGTGCTATGGGGGGGTCTAAAGCCATGCTGTGATTTGGAAAGTAGGTTGTTTTTTAGGAGGTCCTGCATTAGTTGAATATGGACAACTTTTTCTAATATTTTGGATAAGGGTGATAGAATTGCAATTGGATGATAGTTGGTGAGCTCTAAGGAGTTACCTCCTTTGTGCAGTGGAATAATATGTGATGTTTTCCACAAGGTAGGTACCTTACATTAATAGTGACCTATTTATGAGTATATAGCCTCTGCAGATATGTGCAGGAAATCTGCTGGTAGATTATCAGCTGCTAGCGTGGTCGGTTTGAGTTTCTTAAGGAGTTTAGAAATTACTTTAGTGGTCACAGGGTGCAGGGAAAAGCTGGAGGTATTGTTCTGTGTACTGGGGTGGATTAGGGTAGCTGCTGGTATGGAGCTAAATGTACTATTTTGGGCATTGGCTAGGGTTTGGACTGTTTCGGCAAAGTATTTGTTAAATTGTGTGAGAATGTTATCATGGTTGTTTGGTAACACAGGGGTTGGAGTAATAGATTTTCCTGGGTGGAGTATACCATTTATTGTCGTCCAGAATTTTTGAAGGTTGTGGGCATATTTTTCTTGCATGTTTTTATAGTAATTAGTTTTGTCAAGTTTAATTTGTTTTTGGCTTTGTTGTGGAGTTCTAAATAGATTTGTCTCAAGGTAGTGGTTTTGTTTTTACGAAATTGTATCCAGGCCTTGTCCTTTTCTTTCATTGTAGTTTTAGTATCTTTGGTTAGCCATGGGGCATATTTAATTTTTATTCTTATGGTTTGGGAGGGTGCATAATGGTTTAAGATTTTTAGGAAGGTAGAGTTAAAGTTCTGGACAGCTTCATCTAGGGATAGTTGCTTTAGGGGGATTCCAATTACAGCATTTCAGTGCATTGATGAAGTTAGTAGGTATGAAGGTCTTTTTTTTTCTTACTACTCTGAGGATGGACTGGCTGATGTTTTGGGATCTGTTCCTAATTAAGTAGGTTGGCTGATGGTCACTTAGACAATCAGGAAGACAGCCAGATTGATGCGCGAGAGTGGGGTCAGATAACAGAATCCAGTCAAGGATGGACTGGCGTTTGGATGTTTTGCCAGTTCTTGTGGGGGAAGATATGATTTGGGTAAAACCATGGAGGTTAATGTATGTAGAGGGATTGTGGCTGGAGCAGTTATTCCAGTCAATATTAAAGTCACCTAATAGCATGGTTTCTTGTGTAAGGGAGTTGGAGACCCAGTCTAGCAGGTTTTCCATTATAGTAATTTTATTGCCTGGTGGGATATAGCCACCTACAATATTTATATGTTTGCTAGAGTTTAGTTTTAATTTAACAAGAATTAGTTCTACTTCTTTGGCTTCTTGGGTATTACAATCAAATTGTTCTATGGTGAGATGATTTTGGAATAATATTGCTACACACCCTCCCTTTTATTCTATTCTATCTCTGCGTATAATATTGTAGCCAGGGGCTGTAATCTCATTATTGTGGT
Source organism: Protopterus annectens (assembly GCF_019279795.1). Taxonomy (NCBI): domain Eukaryota; kingdom Metazoa; phylum Chordata; order Ceratodontiformes; family Protopteridae; genus Protopterus; species Protopterus annectens. Next base: position 1,199,167,368 of record NC_056727.1, read on the forward strand.
GTTCTGGTTTAAGCCATGTTTCAGTTAACACAATGATTTCTGGTTTATATAGAGCTAGTAGGTAATGAAGGTCTTGGATTTTGTTAAGTATGCTTCTTGCATTTATGTTTAAGAAGAGGAGAGATGAGCTATGTCTATGGTACTGGGGATTTAGCTGATTTAAGTATGGGTTGGTTGATGTACAGGATCCTGGATTTGGGTTTATGTCAGTCATAGAGTTTAGTTAGTTTATATAATATTTTAGTTTGTCTTTGAAAAGAGTGAGGGTAAATTTTGATTGGCAGCTTATTCTTTAGGTAGAAGAAGGAATGGGAGGAGATAAGATTGCATGGTAATATAGGGAATTTTTTTAGTTTTGTGGAATTGGCTATGGATGCTGTTTGCCATGGGGGTGGGGTGCTGACATGAAGTGGGGTGTGGTAGAAGGACAAGGATGGAAAGCAGGAGTTGAGAGAAGATTGTTAATGGGTAGAAAAATGCTTTTAGTAGTTGGGAGTGTTATGTGTAGCACATTTTATCTAGTTTCAGAAAGAGTAGGGTGTGTATAAGGGTAGTATCTATAATTGTATGGGTTGAGTTTAAGGGTGTAGTATTAAGAGTGTGGTGGAGTGTGTTGCTATGGGGATGATAGGTCTGATATGATAGGGTAACTGGGAGTATGAAAATTGATTGAGGGTGTGGTCTATAGCTATAAATGTAAGTGATGTAGGGGTGGGCCGGAATGGGGTTAGGGTAGGGGAGCGAAGTGAGCCTGGGCATTAGCGAGGGCGAATGGAATGGGATGCATCTGCCTTTAGAGATGAGGAGAGAGAACTCCAAGCAAGCTATCTAAGGGAAGCTTTCTTGATGGGTATGTATGAGTTACCTATTACCACAGAGAGAGGAAGAAAATAGAAAAAAGAAACTAATATTAGTTATACTACACAAATGTAGTATGTTTTGTGGGACAAGGTAACTGTTTGGTAGTGTGGAATAGGATTAGGTGGACAGGAAATAGAGGGAAGCAGAGGGTAAAGAGATAAGTGGGTTGGGTAAAGTTCTCTGAGAATGGCCTTCTTAAACGAAGCCAAAGAGTAGGGTAATTCCATGGAAAAGGTAGAGGCTAACACAGTAGCTAGAAAAATAGAGGAAGTAAAAAAGATACATAAAATGCCTGGGGAAAAGGAGGGAGAACGTGTAATGTGAGTTTCTATTTTAGCGGCGTGCTCCAAAAAAGCCTGTAGTTTTATACATGAGGACCAGTAAAGACAATACTGTATATGCTACACTGAAAGACATGTACAGTCTTTTTGAGGTGGCCTGGAGGGTCAGTGATGCTTCCCGAAAGACTGCGGTTAACAGTACATGTTCGCAAACAGAGGTTGTAAGGCAGCAGAGTGGATGGGACAGAGTTTTTTTTCTTTTTTCAGAAATAGTCTCTTTTTGTCTACTGTGGATTGTTCCTCTGTTAGACTAGGAGAGGTTACTAAACACAAAATAGGAGACTGTAATGAGATGAGGGGCAAATACTAGTGATATTAACAATAAACAGTGCAAAAAAAGGGGTGATTATTGTTCAGCATATGCAAACAATATAGATGATTGTTTTAGAAAATTGACCTTTTAACAAATTTAGTACAGTTAGAACCATGAGACATTGTCATTATGCTATTTATAGAAACAGCTAAATACTAGTGAGAGGTTTTAAATGATCTAAGTCCTTTTGAATCTCTCATAACAGCAATATCTTGATGCCTTTACTGTAGGAAGCTATACAATGCCTAGCAACAGCAGTTACATATTACATTTGCTGAAACTTGCATATCTGGCACTTGAGACAGTGATTACTGAAGGTCATTACTGTGCTATAGCTACAGAAACACTACTATAAAGTAAACATACACTTACAAAGTTAATAAAACCTATCAAATAGACTCTAAATGCTGACGACAAGGGTTTTAATTGATCTAAATCCTTTTAAGTTAGCAAACCCTTTCAATAGTTAAAAAATCCCTACCAAATAGCCTCTAATACTAGCGACAAGGGTTTTAACTGATCTAAATCCTTTTAAGTTAACAAACCCTTTCAAAGTTAAAAAAGCTCTACCAAATAGCCTCTAAATGCTAAATGCAAGCAACAAGGGTTTTAGCTGATCCAAATCATTTAGAGTCATTTGCGACAGAAATATTTTGTTAACTTTACTGTAGGGAACTGTAAAATGCCTAGCAACAACAGTTAGTTATATATGTGTTGAAACTAGCGTATCTAGCACTTGCAATATTGATTATTGAGGTAATTATACAGAAACACTACTATAAAGTAAGCATACACTTACAGTGTTAATAAACCATATAAAATAGCCTCTAAATGCTAGCAGCAAGAGTTTTAGCTGATCTAAAATCCTTTTAAGTTAACAAACCCTTTCAAAGTTAAAAAAACCCTACCAAATAGCCTCTAAACGTGCATCCAATTTAACACGTATTTGACCAGTAACAGGTATAGCACATCAGTCTGAGAAACATTAACACCTGGTAGGTAAAACACTACAGTAAATATACACAAATATGCTATGTTACAGGTTTGTTTTTGTCTTTTAGCTTTTCCCGGTTAGGGGTCGCCACAGCGGAACTCTGGTCCGCTAATGATTGGCAGTAGAGTTTTACGTGCTGGAGGGACGGGCCTAACGCACAACCTTCAATGAAGGAACGTCAGTTCACGGATGTCGCCACACAGAAGACGCTCTAGCTGAGAATCGAACGGGCAACGTCTACTATGAGGCGACAACGCTACCGCAGCACCACCACTGCAGTATGCTAAAAAATGCAAAACCTCAGTAAGGCTTCCTAGGCATATTACTTACATTGGACCACGCTGCTAAGTGGACTCCACTCACTTAGGATTAATTTCAAAAGATGGGACCAGTATAAGATACGTTGGGAAGAAAGTTAACAATGGAACAGGTATAGAAAAGGGGTGGGAGGGGAAGTATAGTATCTCCGTGAAGTGGGTGGAGAAACTATCAATCAGCTCTGTGCCTGCCTTTAGAGATGAGGAGCGGGAAAGAAAAAACTATATCCAAGCAAGCTATCTAAGGGAAGAAAATAGAAAAAATAAACTAATGGTAGTTACTCTACACAAATGTAGTATGTTTTGTGGAACAAACTAACTGTTTGGTAGTGTGGGATAGGATTAGGTGGATAGGAAATAGGGGGAAGCAGAGGAGTAAAAAGAGATAGGTGGGTAGGGTAAAGTTCTCTGAGAATGGGCTTCTTAAACAAAGCCAAAAAGTATAAGGTACAGGTACTCCACAACAATCAAAGCCAACCAGTAACAAAATTTAAAGTGGTCACGAATGTAGCAGAAAAATAAAAACTTTTATTCCATGGATAGTAAGCGCTTTCACGTCTGCTCAGGGCGCTTCTTCAGACTTTAATGAGAAACAGTGCATCTTAATTACTTAAATACAAATCATCTGACACATACTACCAATAAAATCACATCAAACAGCTCATAAGAACCCCCCTTTTTTTTAACGGTTCTTGGAATTCATAAATTCCAACGCCCTGGATCAACTAATCCATAGTCCCACCAGGGGCTCCAATATCCTAGACCTAGTCATTACCAACATGGGAAATCAATGCTCCATACCTATGGTCACCCCCTCGTTAGTCAGGTCTGACCATAAGCTAATCACCCTTAACATCCACATCCCACCCCCACCCCCCAGTAAAGAAACCACCATAAAAAACTTCTCCAAAGCCAACTTCATGCTACTCAAGTCAGAAGTGACAAACTTCATGACACCCATGCAGACGGGAACTGAAAGTTCAACTGCTGAATCCTACACTAAGGCACTGTATGAGCACATCCACTCATGCATGAATCATGCCACCCCAAATAGAGCCAAAATGCTCTCATCCAAAAAAAGGAAGCCAATCTGGTGGTCCCCTGCCATAAACAAACTTTACAACAAAAGGAAGAAACTTTTGCAGAAAAGAGGAAAATCCCAGGATGCAAAAAACTCCTTTACTAGCCTCAGTAAGAAACTGAGATGCCTCATAAAATCCTCCAAAGCTAGTTACGAAAATAAAATTGCCAAAGATTCCAAAGACAACCACAAAGCATTCTATAACTATGTCAAGAATCTAAATGGCAATGCTCAGATCTGCTCTGAGCTAAAACAGAATGGCATTAAATATACTGATCCGAAGGATATTGCCAATATCCTGGCAGATCGATTCAGTGCCAACTTCACCCCTCTCACCCCTAAATGGCCCATCTCAATACCGGAAGATTGCCAAATTCCAGTAATAACGGCCACACAGGTACAAAACGCACTCTCTAAAGCCAAGAATACAGCATCCATGGGACCAGATGACATCCCGGGCTGTGTACTACATGAACTACAATATGAACTGGCACCTCACCTAAGTGTCATGTTTAATCATAGCCTCACCTCAGGTTTCGTGCCCACTGAGTGGCAGAGCTACAGTTATCCCAATCCACAAGGGGGGATCCACCTTAGATCCCAGAAACTACCGTCCCATCAGTCTGACAAGCCTTATCTGCAAGGCCATGGAGCATATTATCATGGAACTTATAAACAAAGACATTGGCAACCTTCAAACACTGGACCCCACCCAATTTGGGTTTGTGAAGGGCCGATCTTGTCTCCTGAACCTGATTGACTTCTTTGAATCAGTCTCCAGAGCCATGGACAAGGGTAAGGTGGTCCACACAGCCTATCTAGACCTTGCCAAGGCCTTTGACACCATCCCCCACTCTGGAATCATAGATAAACTTACTAAGTTGGGCATTAATCCCTATGTCACCCAATGGGTTGCTAAATGGCTTACTGATAGAACCCACACTGTAAAAGTAGCTGACTCCAAATCCAGCTCCAGACAAGTGACAAGTGGAGTACCTCAGAGTTCAGTCCTGGGGCCGCTCTTGTTTGGCATCTACTTCTCTGAAGTACAGGTCAACACTAAGGGACTCTGGCTAACAAAGTTTGCAGATGACTGCAAACTGGGAGCCATTATTGAATCCCCAAATGATGTGGATACTCTACAAAAGGGCCTTACAGAAACAGATGCTTGGTGCCAGAGCCATGGGCTCAAGCTCAATGCCAAGAAATGTATTGTTATACATGTATCCATGAATTACCATATAGGCGGCAGTACACTAAACACAGAAAGTGTGATAAGAGACTTAGGGACACAGGTGGACAGTGGTCTCACCTTCGATAACCACATCGCCACAACAGTCAGGAAATTCTTCTATGTGGCACACCTCATCATGAAGGGCTTTTCATCCAGAAAAAAGGAGGTCATTGTTCCACTGTACTCATCCCTCATTAGACCCATTATAGAATACAACACCCCATTTGGTATGTACCTCTCAAGACATCTGCAACAACTGGAAAGGCCTCAGAAATACCTCACTAAAAGAATCACAGGCCTAAAGCAGATGCCCCACGCTGACCGCCTTAAAAACTCCAGCTATACTCTGTCGCATATCGTCTACTCAGAGGCGATCTCTGCTTAACATACAAGGCCATGTCAAACCCAGAGCTGTTGGACATGCTACACTTAAAGAAATCCCAATCCCTCAGAGCTACATGCTCCAGGGATCTAAACCTTGTCATCACAATAAACAAAACATGCTGGAGGGATAGGTTCCTGACCCAGAGACTCCCCAGACTCTGGAATAGATTGCCCATACATATCAAGCAGAGTGCCTCTTTGGACCCCTTCAAGAGGAACCTTGATGATTGGATGGGAGAAAGGAAATTCACCCCAGGGATCACGTCAGTCACCCTGCTAGACAGGGGTCCAGGAAAGTAAATAATGTGGGAAGAAATAGCCAGGGAATTGTTATGGCTAGGCTTGTATAGGTCCTAGGGCTGATAGCCTAGTACCAACCTATGAACCTATGAACCTATGAACATAGAAGCAAGGTTCATAAAAAAGCCATAAAAACTCTAAACTTAAAAGAAAAAACAATAAAAAGGAACAATAATAATAATAGTAATAATATCAATGCTTCAAAGGACGATTAAGAAAGGGTTTTAAACTAACCCTTTCATTAAGACCATGTCCTACATCTGCTTGCATTCTAATAATCCACTTACATTCTTCCCTCTCAGTGAAATTCACTACATTACCTAATCTCATTGTTGTCTGAATTAGTTCTATTGCCAGGAATTCAAATATATGGGTAGTGCCTTCCAACAATACATGTCTAGCTAAGGCATTCCTATCATTCTCTTTATTAATGGCATACTGATGTTCTCTGATTCTCTCCCTAAGGGTCCTATTTGTCATAACTTTGAATTTTGTTACTGGTTGGCTTCGATTGTTGTGGAGTACCTGTACCTTACACTTTGCAATTTGACTTTTCTATGGGTCTTACAGGTACTTTACCCCACGAGATTTCTTTCTTCTCAAAGCCAAAAAGTATGGTAATTCCATGGAAAAGGTAGAGATTAACACAGTAGCTAGAAAAATAGAGGAAGTAAAAAAGATACATAAAATGCCAGGGGAAAAGGAGGAAGAAAGTGTAATGTGAGTTTCTATTTTAGTGGTGGCATGTTCCAAAAAAGCCTGTAGTTTTATACACAATGACTAATAAAGACAATACTGTATATGTTACACTGAAAGACACGTACAGTCTTTTTGAGATGGCCTGGAGGGTCGTGGTGCTTCCCAAAAGACTGTGGTTAGCAGTATCCGTTCGCAAACAAGAGGTTGTAAGGCCGGAGAGTGGATGGGACAGCGTTTTTTTTTTCCAGAAGTAGTGGCTGCTTGCCTACTGTGGATTGTTCCTCTGTTAGACTGGGAGAGGTTATGTCTTTTTGAGGTGGCCTGGAGGGTCAGTGGTGTTTCCTGAAAGACTGTGGTTAGCAGTACCAGTTCACAAACAGAGGTTGTAAGGCAGCAGAGTGGATGGGGCAGGGTTTTTTTTTTCTTCAGACGTGGTGGCTGTTTGCCTACTGTGGATTGTTCCTGTGTTAGACTGGGAGAGGTCAAGTATTTTTGAGGTGGCCTGGAAGGTCAGTGGTGCTTCTTGAAAGACTGCTGTTAGCAGTACCCATTCACAAACAGAGGTTGTAAGGCAGCAGAGTGGATGGGACAGAGTTTTTTTTTTCCAGAAGTAGTGCCTGTTTGCCTACTGTGGATTGTTCTTCTGTTAGACTAAGAGAGGTTATTTGGAGCACGCTGCTAAGTAGGACTCCACTCACTTAACAAGATGTATTTCAAAGGAAAAGTCAGTTTCTTTGAGTCAGTCAGTTAAAAATGACACAGGGTGGTATAGTGTAACTAATTAAAGATATCAAAAGTACAGTGAAATCCATTTAGAGAATAATATACTTTTGAATAAAAAAATCTTCTCTAATAAAATATATACATCTCCTGATATAAACTGGGTAACTGCCTCTACGTGTAAAGTATGACTAACGAGAATAATGCAGCAATGGCAATGCTAAAGCAGTGTATTTTTGCTATGCAAAAAAATGATCACATTATGCAGCTAGTGCAGGTGATCACATAAAACATGTATTGTACCAGACACTTAATGGTATATTACATATGTGATGATGTTTGGTATTGTCAGCTATTCCAGGAGAAGTACAGCAGTCGATGTGTAACATATGCCAGCATAGCTGGCTGGATTTTTGTAAAGAATTATATGTCATTTGTTAATCAAACTGATTTGTACAGGTGCTTGTGTTGAAAATGTATTTGTAAAGTTGCTTGTGTTAAAAAAATGTACCAACAGAGGGTCCTGCTGGACAGAAAAGAAATATACCTGTATGTCAGACTGTGTTGTAACTATGGAAATTAATATATTGCAACAAAGGACACTCAAAGAGAAGATGTTAGTCTCAGTCCAGCTAATTTTAAAAAATATTCTGAAATTAAATTACCTGGTTTAGGCCATAAAAATTGTGTCTTACAGTTCTGATTGCCGCCAGAGGCAAAATATTTGTGAAAAACAGGACACGAATCCTACTGTATTGTCCTTGGGGGTGAACTAATTACTATTCTTGAAGAGTGAATGTTTTTGAAATGGTTTTTCAGCTTCCAGATGCTATAACACATATTTGAAAAGCTCTGTGTGTGTGTATTATGACATATATGTGCTAGATTCTGGTTCATTTTCTAGTAAAGGTGGTAGTGTTGGAACCAGAGCCAGATGACCAGATGTATGTGATGTCATTCTTTAATCCAGCACTGAAATGATGTTTTAATACTAGATGAGACAGAAGTCTCAGAGCAGTCTGTTTGTGAAAACTGACAAGAAGGAAAACCACTCACCCACATCATCTTGCCTTGCTGTTGAAACTAACTTAACTAAGGAACAGTAATTCATTAATCAGTCAGGAAAATATAGTGAGATTAGTTAGGTATTGTTTTTCTTTATCTGTGTGAATCTGTCCATCTGTGTTATTTTTAATATTTCAAAACAAGTAAACAGGGGAATCACTGCTCAAAAGTTCAACTCAAACAAGCAAATCTGAGACAGTTGAAAGAGGCAAAAATCCTTAAAACAGCAGCAACATACACTTAATATACGAAAGACTCTTCAGTCCGCCAATACTAATCGATATACTTTATTAGACAAACGACTCTTCAGTCCACTTTTAACACGCACATTAACGTAATTCGACACACACTGCGTTTTCGTTTCAATAGACTTCATCAGATGGAGACAAATACATACCTGAACACACCCATCTATATATATATATATACTCTCAGGACTAATTGATCTACTTAATTAGAATAATTAAACAACCTCTCTAAAGTATTTAAAAACAACAAATATTATAAAACACATACATTATTTCCATTCATAAATAATACTATATAGTAAGTTAAAACATGAAAATAAATATTAATAAATATCATATAATTTAATCAATAAAATTCATATTTAGTGTTAAACATTTTTCTTTCTTATGATCTGTTAGCACCATCTACTGTCAGATCTTATATTTGCATTGTCCTACATTCCCAAACTGATGCTATGTTGTAAAATATCATAACATTTGACAAATCTATATTTTTCATTACTGCAAATTGTTTCATAATTATAATTCATAATATACAATCAAGATTAACATTGATTTTTAGCATTCAATAAATACAATTTTAGCAAAGCATAAACAAAAGCACTATAGTTTTGCTGATCTCAATTTTAAAACAGGTGCCAGTGAGATGGCATCATTCAGACCTGGACATTTGTTTGCTTCCAAGGGGAGTTGCCACAATAATTCTTTATATTCAATTGAGGTTTCCCATGGGCCACCCCTTACATCCTTATCCACCACCTCCAATACAAAAAAGCTCAACTTTGCTTCCTGGCAGATTAATTTATGCCTATATAGGGCATTATTTGTGCATTTTGTTTTAATTTCATAATAATGCTCATAAACTCTATTTTTTAGCTTTCTTTCCAACTTTCCCACATAAAATGCTTCACAGTAGCCACACAATCCTAAATATACAATACCACTAGTGTCACAATTTGCAAAGTGTTTACTCTGAATCGGCCTGTCCCTACTAGGTATAAAAATAATTTCCTTTGTACAAATATATGGGCATTGGGAACACCTTCCACATTTATAAGTTCCTAATTTTCCTTCCCTAACTTTTTTCATTTCATGTTTGCCTTCTAATATAGTCTTTAGACTTTTCCCACTTCTATATGTGCACTTGAAAAGTTCATCAAATATACATCTCAGGTCTGATATTTCACCAAACCTATTCCATTCTTCCTCCAGAAATTTCTTAATTTTAGATGCATTACCATTAAAGTCCACTACAAAGTTACCAAATCTTTCATCTTTGTTCTTATTGCTCTTTTTATATGTTGTCTCACTCGAAACACCTCTTAAACCTAAAATAGGTTTAAATTAATCTTGTCTGGCTCTCTTAACCTCTTTCTCTATCATTTCTATGAGTTCTTTGGGGTAACCTCTATCCTCAAACATAGTGCTCAACTTGTCACATTCATCATCAAAATCACACTCTCTTGATGTCATACGGCTTCCCCTCACAAATTGCCCTTTTACTATACCTTTTTTCTGATGATAGGGGTGAGCACTATTAAAAGCCAAATATGAGTTTGAGAAAGTTTCCTTTCTAAAAATTTTTGAAAAAAATCCATCTCCTTTACCTATGGTGATATCCAAATAATTAAAAAAATTTTTGTCCATATTGTAAGTGAACTTTAAAAAGTCAGTAGATTCAGAGATATGTTCAAAAAATACCATAAATTCATTCTCTGAACCAATCCATAAAAAGTACATATCATCCAAAAACCGCTTATAAAATTTCCAATATTGTGCATATTTTGAATTAATAATATATCTGTCTTCCCAAGCTGATAAAATAATATTAACATACGTAGGGGCACATCTTGCTCCCATCGCGACACCCTGAATTTGTTTAAAAAACTCTCCTTCATAATGAATAAAATTATTATTTAGCACTAAATCCATCAAAGTTAAAATAAGATAAAATTCATTATTGGTAAAATTGCCATATTTTATCAAAGCTTCTTCAAACCACATCATCCCTTGATCATGTGGTATGGATGAAAACAAGTCTACTATATCAATAGTTATAAAAATAATATTCTCATCATAAATATCTTGTGTTAGATTTCGCAACAAGTCCCAAGAATCTTTCACAATACCCTGCCCTCCCAGTGATAAGGCCTTCAGTTTTACATCCAACCATTTAGCTAGGGGTGAGGTTACTGAGCCCTGTGAAGTAACAATAGGTCTCATTGGGGGGTTTTCCGCATCTTTATGAACCTTTGGAACCCCAAAATTGGTGGAAGCCTTAGGTTTTTCCACGTGGAGGTATTTAAAAGTATCAACATCTATTGAGCCTTCCAATAATAAATCATTTAGTACCACATATATTTTCCTATTACTTATATTAATTTCATTGATAGAAGCTCTAACATACTTATCAGGGTTATCAAGAATTTCCATCATTTTAGCTTCATATAAAATATGGTCCATAATAACGGATCCACCACCTTTATCTGGTTTCATAACTCTTATTGTGGTGTCTTCCCTTATATCCCTTAGTAAACTATTTTCCTCCTTAGTAACGTTATAAGTAATTCTATTCTTAGAAAGTTCAGTCCTAAGTTTTTTCTCCATAAATACCACAAAGTTTTTAAGTTGTGGGTGTAAAGGTGGATTATATATACTCTTTCTTCTCAACACTTCAACATTCTGCCTAGTACTATTTTGTTCCTGGAATAATAGTTCCAAGTTATTTTTCCTTAGAAATAACTTGAGGTCTATAAGCACCTTGCTGATATCAGCCTTCGTATTAGGGACAAATTTGAAACCTTTTGATAGGAGGGAAAAATATACTTTATTAAGTTCACTACTACTATAATTATATATGGTATAACCTTTGTATTTATTAATACAACCTTCCGAAACTATAGAATCAACATTACTTGGGACTCCTGATGTATAATCTCTTACCCATTCCACTGCTGGAATTTTTTGTTGTTGCTGTTTTTGTTGGTCCTCACACCCATATAACCCCCATAATTGTAGTTTTTTTGATACTGATAATTTTTTATTCTCTCTGATCTTCTTAAAGGGGGATATTTGGACACATCATTAATATCACCTAACTCTTCTCCTCTATACGTCACTTGTTCAAAAGCTTCACTTCATCGCCTATCATAATCAAATCTGTCCTGTTTCGTATTAAAAAAATATCTAGGTTTAGGATAACTAACTTTGTCCTTATATTTTCTAATATCCCTTTCTAATTTCCTACTCTTTCTAACATACGCATTTTTTATATTATTTTCAATCTTCTGTAATGTTTCATAATACTGTCTCTGTCCTTCCTCTACAGAAAATAATAGGTCATCTGTAATTTTTTGATTAATTACTTCAATTTTACTAAATAAAACTTTCATTTCTCTATCATTTTCTCTTATAATCGCTTTAAGTATTTCAAAGCCACAGTTATCAAATATATCTAATAGTTCATGATGAAACACACTGCCCTCTCTTACTTTATTGGGATATTTAACAACTCTCAGACCTTTAGGAACAATTTTTAATCGCAAACACTCTTTAAGGTATGCATTCTCCATTTCAAAATTTTTATATTTAAAAAGCACATCATCTAACATTTTAACATTATAATCGTATTTAAGCTCATAATCACCCTCCTGCTGTAAGGGTGCTTTATTGTCTTTAAAACAATATTCCATGTGCAAAATACTCTTAACTTAATGAACTTAACGAACCAATTGCCACAGCTCATTGAACTGTTGATGCCTACTAGCCAGCCCCCATTGACATCATCACCTGGTGTTCCGGGAAACCAGGAAATATTATTAAGACATGAAAACGGCGCGAAAGGTGTTCCTGTAGCTGCAGTTCGTAACAAGAATTCCAAATCGAATACGAACATGGCTACTACATTTTCTAGTCAGGATGTACCATCAGTTTTCAGGATAGAATCTAATGCGAGTGTTGCGAGTAACAAAGATGACAACATCACCAATAACGGACAGAAAAATGTTGGACAGAGGTACAAAACTGATTTCAAGAGTACTTTGTCTGACATATGTGGGCATCAAGCACCCTCCCAAGTAGTTTTACAAAGGCATTAAGATGATGCAGTCAGCACTGCATGTGAGCTAGTAGTGTATTCAATGCTTTGCCTTTTTTATCACATTTATGACATCCTCTGGTCACAGAATGGTCTCAGTGTCAGTGTGGATGAAACCATTCACTGAGTGCAACCAATATGAAATGTCTGTAATATGGAGCAGTGTGTTAAGAGGGATACCTGAGAATGCTATGAAATTGCCAAGCTGTTGCTGTATACATGTGAGGCCCATAGCCATTATCCTGGAACCAGACGGCATTCAAATATCTAAAATATCATCAGTAGACCATTGGACTGTTGCTGTGCTTCAAACTCTCTTAGTTAAGTAGTTCAACTCCAACACTGCACAACCTCAAGAAAGAAGAGAAAGGACATTATTTCCTCTTCTCAGGGGTGTAGGACCTCATAACAGGAATATTTAAGTAGGGGTCATGGGGCACAGCCCTGTAAGGAGAGGGTAGGTTTCGGGGGAAAGACTAGGCAATTAGACTTCAGACTAATATATACCTAGCCAATATCACAGAGTCATCAAAGGTAAGAATCAAACCTTGTACCTTAACCATTAAAGTAACTGCCAATCCCAAAGCCATTAGGTTTTAGCAAACAAAGGGAAACATTGTAAGATGATGGTGAGGTACTACACATGTGACTAGTCAATGATGCAGTTCTTCACTGTTTTAGATTCATAGGTAACTACTAGGTAATTAGTCTAAAAACTACAATAATCAGACAAAGTTGAGAATCAAACATTGTACTTTGTGTGTGTGAGGTAAACACCCTAACCATTATGCTAACGCCCCAACCAAATTTGTTACAAGTCCAAAAATACCTTCAGTATATCAAGATAAAGTGTGTGAAGCATTTAACATTTTTTTTGCCCTTTTGGTCTATAGTTTACAACACATTTCTCTTTGCTTCCAATACTTTTGGCAGTGTATTGTGATTCCCTTTACAGCATAAGTCACAGAAGTAGGTCTGGAATCCATGTAATGGTCCAGGAGCTCATCCTACATTTAGCATAATGATTATCCATCTTGTGCGAAACTGTGTATATAACACTGGTAGGGTATATAGAATCAGTGCACACTGTGCATCATTGTCAGAGCACCTGCATTAAATGTATGTCACACATACTTGGAGCTGTGTACTCCATAGGTTTAGCAAAACTGCATTGCTTGTGACTCTCAAGCATATGTACTGTGCATGAATCAGATCTTTGCTGTAACATGCTGTTTTTCATTGTGTGGTACTTTATTTACATTCCACTTGCAATGCTGCTTTGTACTGTTTTATGCTATGTGCATTGAGCTATACAGAGCACCATTTCCGTTTATGAAACTCCGACTGGTTGGACAATCACTATGTGCAACATAACTTGCTTCTGAATATTCTGAATACCAGAATTCCTTATGAATATAGGCACTACATAACAGTGTTGATTAAAGGAATTGTGGTCTTTGGTACTGTTCTAATTTCCCTCCGTTCATCTGCAGTGAGTACAGGTATTGCATTTTGGGGAACAAGTAAAGTAACTGTCCAAGCAGAAATATGCTGCATGTTGCTGGTATGAGCTTCAGAGTTGCCTATTGTCACATTTACCAGCATTAAATACATTGCTTTATAATCATAAAACAGATGTCTTCAGGGATAGTTGTCCTTTACTGTTTAGTGCATCAACATAATTAATTATGTTTTTTAGTTGGAATCAGTCGCTTTGTGTCTTTAATGTATAGAGTTCTCTTTATATATATATATATATGTTCACAATTAAATGCTGCACTTTATTCTGTATACACAGGTATTGTTATCAATTTTGTAGTCAGAGGTAATCATGTTGGTAAGAACTCTGTCTCACAGTTGCAGGGTTAAGGATATGGTCCTGACTTCCAGTTACTGTCTGAAGCTTGCATGTTCTTCCCATGTCTGCATGGACGTCCTCTGGGTACTCTGGCCTCCTCCCATCTCCCTCCCAAGAATGCTAACTTACTAGCTACACTAAATTGCCTTTATATTGCATTTAACCTTACCTTTTTGGTCTGGATTGTGACCGGAGAAGGTCCATACATTGGCCAACTTACCTGGTTAAGAAATAATACATATATAATAATTAACATATACCAGTAATCCATCTGAACATAGATAGCTACAGCTTACCACTAATATAAAAAGGTCAGCTTCCACAATCTTCTTCCCTTTACCTCTCCATAGCCCTAGGCTTAATGAACGACCAAGCGGCAAAGAAAACAATGAAAGAAAAAGAAAGAAAAAGAAATGAGTAAAAAACAAAACAGCAGGAGCTTAAATCTTCGCAATCCAGTTAAATACATTATTTAATGACGGAGGCAGAAATGGTGTTCAGGTTTGGTAATAACTGTGCAAAATTAGAACTCTCAAAGCTGTTGGGGTCATTGTGGTTAAGATTCTTCTTATTAAAAAACATGGAAAGGGCAAATATTTTAGTCGTGTCCCTTTTTAACATTTGGTAAGAATCAATGTCCACCAACATACACAGTCTTGTAAAAATAGAGAACTTATGAGGAAGTAAAGAAACATGTTCAGTAAACCTCCCTTTCTATTTAGAAAATTGGAATTTATTCTGCCCCATGCTGCCACAAATGCAGTTTCATAACAAAAGAATTTTGCCCCATGAGGTGGAGGTGGAATAAAGCAAACAGAGAGATAAAAGGAAAAAGCAGTCTAGTGTTTGTTCGTTTCAAGTACCAAATGTATTAAATATGGAAATTTCTACAAACTTGAAAGAGGTATATCTGCAAAGGTGCAACATATCTTTTCATATATTTACATACAGTACCGACAAAGAATAGAAGTAAATGTCATTGCTGTATTTGTCAGAGACAATCTTCCATCTAATTCCCACTCATTCTTTTATTTAACAGAACTCTACAGGAATGAGTAACTCTGGTACATTGCAGACACAAAAGCATTTTAGATAACTGGTGTACTTCTACAATTAACACAATAATGAAAATGTCAGACTTGAGCACATTTTGGCACATCTGACACTTAAATTAAGATGTGTCAAATCTCCCCATTCATGAAACATAATTTCAGCAGGCATCAGATTTGTTCTTTTCATTTCATAAACATGCATCAACACAACAGATCAAATAACGAATGCATTTGAGAGAAATCATTTTCTTTCCTAATGTCTCTATTTAAGTAATAGCCTCTGATTTATGAAATCGTTGTCATGACAGGCATTGTTTATTTTCTTATATTTTTTGAAACTTTTGCTTATAATAGTATAATAGCTGTTAGCATTATATATATATAATCAAAATAACTATTATTTGACTACAATAATAATATTTTTTGTGCGCACATGATTTTTTAAAACTAAAATAATGAAACTGGTTACTTTCTACTTTTTCTTCATTAAATAATTAATTGAAAACTGCTTACAGATGTATTTCATGCATAATTGGCAATATTGGTTTCAAAATATTAAGTTTTGTGTAGTCTAATAAATCAGCAGCATAGAAAAACTTTATTCTAAAAATCTGCTTTCACCTTGATAAATATAATAGTAATTAATTTAGTCATTTTTATTAGTTTTTAATATACTTAAAATCATTTCTTTTATTTTAAACTATTAATATTCAGTTACAACTTATTAATAAATTCAACGACTATAGCTATGGATATTTCCATTTAATGCACAGCAAAAGCAGGACATTAAAAAAACCCACTAAATATGCTGCACACTCGCAAAAATAAAAGTTGCCTCCTTAAAAATGAAGTGAGCAATATGCATTTTATATACTTAAAAATTATATCATAAAATTAGATATTCAGCTTCTTGTATATTATCTGCATTTACATGAATTCCAGAACATTAACTGATTTCTCCTAACTATATTATTTATTTAATTTCTATCACAATATTGAGAATGAAATGCCAAATGATGAAAACTATGAAATTGAATGAATTCAGAAAAGTTACTACAAGGTGTATATGAGGTGTACACCTCACAGTAACTTAACTGTAGTCAGAGACAGCCCTACTACAGTGCTGCAACAGGAAGACATGCAGCAGTATGGGGGAGGGGCAGTCTCTGTGGCTATGATTGATGCTAATGAGGCATTCCAGTGGAGAGGACTATGTTAATTAACCATGTGTTCTCCAGAAATGCCTGCAGTAAGGCATTTACTCAGCCAAATGATTTAGAGAATTGTTCAGCTGCATAAAGGTGCATGGATGCTATTGGTTGCTTATGTTAATGAACATGACTTATGGTCAAGTAGTGTTAGGGGTATGTGAGTGTGTGTGTGTATGTGTGTGTATGTATGTGTGTGGTGTGTGTGTGTGTGTGTGTGTGTGTGTGTGTGTGTGTGTGTGTGTGTGTGTGTGTGTGTGTGAGGGGCAGCATGTGTGAGTGTGTGCCTGCCTGGGAGGTCAAGACATGGACTGGGGTAGGGGTGGGGCATGAATATAGAGTATCATTAAGGGCAATTAAACAAGACATGAGCAGGGGGAGCACAAGCCACCAGGGAACACACTTTCATCTTACGCTTTAATGGCACTTACATGTAGCTCCCACTGTATTTCATGTAGAAGTAATAGACTGTAGTTTTCCATTACATCACAAGGTGGAGCTCCTTTTCAGGGATATAAAATACAATTTTGAAAGTGAAAGAGGATTCTGGAAGACTAGCTGAAGGAAGGAAGACTGAAACATGCAGCTGAAGAGAAAAGGGCCTTCCAGCATGACTGGATTTTCTTTTCTAGTGTTGTGGGACAGGGAAGTGAAGTAGCAGATTGTGTCTGTCTCTTGCTGAAGTCCTGAATATGGTATTTTGTGGAATCAGGAGAGAAGACTGAAATGAGTAGTTCCACACCTGCTATGATTCAGCAAGGAAAGTAGTTCCCTTGGGCTTAGTACCGAGAAGCCATAGATGATTACCAGAGTTCTGATAGGTGATTTTCTACTTTTCTTATCAGAGGAACCATGGCACCTGGTCACTAGGATATTCTCAACGGAGTGGTGAGAGGCTCTGGCCATCATTTTATATTTTTATAAGATTGTGGTAACCCCCTTTAATGCTTTGTGGATTACAAATAACTGGGATCCATATGAGCTCCAACTTGGGCCCCATCATGCCAGCAGCAAGACTGTAAATAGTCACTGGCCAGTGAACAAGGTATAATAGAGTGTTTCATAGTTGGTCTGTTTAGAATTGATCAAGGAGGTAGAGGGTGTTAGTACTGCTGAATGACATTGCATCCTCTCATATTTGTATTGCGGCTCTATAAATCCTTATTGTTTAATGATAATGCATTTTGCCATGTTAGTACTGCTGCCTTAAAGAATCTTTACTGCTCAATGACATTGCATTTTCTCATATTTGTACTCTTGCATTATAAATCCTCATTCTTCAATGACATTGCATTTGCTCGTGTTAGTATTGCTGCCTTCAAGAATTTTGCTGCTCAATGACATTGCATTTTCTTATATCTGTATTGCATTATGACTCTTTTATTGCTTAATCACATTGCAGTTTTACCCATGTTTGTATTGCTGCATTATAAAGCTTTACTGATCATTGATATTGCCTTCTTAGTGCATGTTTGAATGTCAAGACCTTTTCCTGTTGAGTTCTGCGGAAGAGGATGAGTGTATATTTTCATTGCATGCATATTCTCACCTTGCCTTATTGCTAACTGGTGCACTGTTGAAATAATTTGTTTATGGTTGTGCTATTGCCTTTTTAAACTAGATGTGTCACCTAGAATAAAATCTGTCCCTCTTGCCACCTTGGTGTGTTGGGCCTAATAGGGGTGTCACCAGAGTCGTGCAGGAAGGAGCCCATATCTCTTCAGCTACACCTGCGGGTGCGCTACATTTGGTGGCTCATCCGAGATTTCCTGTACTGCCTTAGACTCCACCAAATTCTCCTGTACATGTGGAAAGCAAATCCAGCAGAAACATGAACCCAGAAGTACAGGCTAAGTGGTGCAAGCAGCACAATTCTGAGTCAGAGCATTGCTTAGTTCTGGTGTTGCTAGGGTTCACATGGGCTGATATGCAAATACATCAAGTCACAGGATCCTTGCCAGTTGTGGGGTGTGGATTTTTGTTGGACAGCACTTGGACCCTTCCAAGCAGAGCACATTGGCCTTATTAAAATGGAAAAGTCCTTTATTGCATGAGCACATACCTTTGAGTGTACAAATTTCAAGTGAGAGTGCAGTCCGTGTGGTAATCCCTGAGAAGTGCACTACCTCAGCAACAGAGAAAATACCTGTGGAAGCTACCCAGGTAGGTTAGAACCTTACACCAGAAGCTGCAGCTTTCTCTGTCCATAAATACTATAGGGCCTAAAGTTTTGAATGCTTTGGGAAGTATTGTAGAAAAATGCTTAAAGCCTACACAGCCATTCATTGGGTTTGGCTACCGCAAATTGCGTTTCTTTTCTGGCAAACAACCTCAGGGAGAGGAAGATTTTGAATCCTGGATGGATCAGGCTTCCCAAGCCCTAGAGGAGTGGGATATCCCAGAATCTCAGAAGAAGCAGCAGATAGCTGAAAGTCTAAAGGGATTAGCTGTGGATATCATACACAACCTAAGGATGGGTAAGCAAAATTGCATGTCCAAAGACTATTTAGGAGTACTGTAGGATGTGTTTGGAAGGACCAAGAGGGTTGCTGACCTGCTGTATCAGTTTGAACATATATACCAAGAAGTTGGTGATAAACTATCTGATTACATTAAGCGATTAGATAAAATGCTCCACCAGATCATCCTAAAAAAGGGGGTGGATCTGAAAGTAGCTGACCAAGTACGGATCAGACAAATTTTACAGGGAGCTCAAGCTATGGATCCCATTGTGTGGAAAATGAGGATGAGAAATAGGGAAGAGACTCTAACTTATTCTCAGTTGGTTAAAGAGGTGAGGGAAGAGGAAGTCCTGTTGGAAGCCAAATCTCAGTGTTCAACAGCAACTAAAACAGTGAGTGAACACCAGCAGAAGCCTATAGCTGTGCTTACTACTTAAACAGGAGTCATAGCCCAGAGTGTTCGCAATGTGGAGGTGTCACAGTTGCAGATGCAGGTGTCTTCCCTGACCGACGCCATAGCTCAAGTCACCAAGACAGTTGCAGAATAGCAGAAAGCCATGGTAACTTTAGCTGAAGGGAGGAATACATCAGCTAGAACCTCCATGAAAGGACTCAGGGAAGAACCGAATCAGCCAATGCTCAGAGTTCCTACTGGATTTTGTTTTCACTGTGGAGATGCAGGGCATATAAAGCAACAGTGTCCTAATGCAGAGAACTTGAAAAGAGTAAAAAAACTATTATTGGCTAGTGCAATGCAGGGAAACTTCAAAGGGCCACAGTGAAGGAGCTAGCTGAGCGCCCAGTTACAAAGAGCTCCATAAAATCTAGCATCAAGAGGCAAGCATCCTGGATCTCCTTTCCACACTAACCATTGTAATAGTGGAGCGAGACTACCTACTATGCACACTTCTAGCTCATCTGAAGTGAACAACTGAATTGGAAAGCCATCTCAGCCAAAATCTCAGCATCTCAGACAGCAAAGCATTACTAAGCAAGAGTCTTATCCATTAAAATGGGAGGTCAACCGGTGGTACCTCAACCACACGCTGACTCCCGTACAGCTGAGCAACACCGAAACAGAAACAACCTGATAGCCTACTGGGACTGTCCCCTGTCATGTCAGTAAAAATAGTAGGAGTGTTTAGTAAAGCACTGTTTGATACCGGTGCACAAATAACCATTCTGTACAGAGACTTCTACCAAAAATACTTAAAGCATTTGCCCCTTGAAAAGTTAGAAGATTTGGAGATCTGGGGGCTAAGTGACATGAAGTTCCATTATGATGGTTATGTCTCACTCAAGTTAGAATTTTACACTTCAGTTGTTGGGTCAACAGAAGTTTTTGAAACACTCACTGTTGTGTGCCCCAGGCCAAAAGGAAAGGATTCAGCATCTATTTTAGTGGGGACAAATACTGACCTCGTCAGAAAAATGCTAATACCTCAGTTGACCCAGGAACACCCAACACTACATCTTCTCCTGAGACCAGTTTTCTGTGCACTTCAAATGGAGAAAGATAGTAAGAAGGATGAAATTGGTCATGTGTGGACCCTGTCTGGGAAAGAGCATATAATTCATCCTGGTCAGGTCACCTGCTTGAGAGCCAAAGTGAGGTGTGGACAAACAGCTTCCTCTCATCACATGATGGGAATGGATCCAGAAAGTGACTTGCCACCAGGGCTGGAACTAGTCCCAGATGTTTGGCTTGTGGATAGGTTAAAGCATCCTTATGACACTTTGCCTGTGGGGTTGAAAAATAAAGGAAGTACTTCCATTGTCCTGCGTTCACAAGTGCGTTTGGGAAATGTTTATGCTGCCACTCCCTTACCTGCTTCTGTGTTGACAAGGAATGAGAGCAGGGCCAACGAGTTGAAGATGGAAGGTACTGAGATAGGAGGTGGCCTCTTGCCCCCTGAGTGGCTAACCAGAGTTAAAGAGCTACTAATGGAAAAGAAAAATAGTTTTTCTACTAGTGAACTAGATGTGGGCTGTGCAAAAAGTGCAGAACACCGAATAAGAGTAAAAGAGGACCAGCCTTTCAGGGAACATTCCAGAAGAATAGCCCCAGGAGACCTGGAGGACTTAAGAAAACATTTAGAAGAACTAAAAGCCGCAGGGATAATTCGAGAGTCAAGAAGTCCATATGCCTCTTCCATTGTCATTATCAGGAAAAAGAATGAGTCAATTTGCATGTGTGTTGACTATCATACTCTGAATCAGCGAACCATTCCAGACCAGTACACAACTGAAGATGCTCTAAATTGCCTGGTGGGCAGTAAGTGGTTCAGTGTGCTAGACTTAAGGAGTGGAAACTATCAAATCCCTATGCACCCAGAAGATAAAGAGAAGACTGCTTTCATCACCCCTTTGGGATTTTTTGTGTTTGACCACTTACCTCAAGGTTTATCAAATGCACTGGCAACTTTCCAGAGAATCATGGAAAGAACAGTTGAAGACATGCATGTCCTGGAAGTCTTAGTCTACCTGGAAGACATCATTGTCTTTGGGAGGACTCTAGAGGAGCACAAAGAAAGACTGATGAAGGTATTGGACAGAATTGAGAAGGAAGGACTGAAGCTGTCATTGGACCAAATGCAAGTTCTTCCAACCTTCAGTGACCTATGTGGGACATGTAGTGTCTGCAAATGGAATATCCACAGATCCCAGCAAAGTTGAAGTGGTGACATCTTGGCCCAGACCCAAAACTATCACAGAGCTGTGATCTTTCCTGGGGTTCTGCAGTTACTATAGAAGGTTTGTGGAAGGATTTTCAAAGATAGCAAGACCCCTCAACCATTTGCTCCGAAATGATGAGAAAGCAGATGAAATGGATGAAGATATCCTTGTGAAAAAGCCTAAGGGACCGAGTGGTTCTAAAGAACTCATTGAGAGTTGTTGGGCTCCTGCGTGCAAAGAGTCATTTGAACAGCTTAAATATTGCCTCACACATGTCCCTGTGCTGGCATATGCTGACTCTACAAAGCCATACACTTTACATGTGGATGCTAGCAAGGATGGCTTAGGAGGAGTCCTTTACCAGGAGAATGACAAGAAGCTGAGACCTGTGGCTTTTATCAGTCAGAGTTTATCCCCCACAGAAAGAATCTACCCTGCACACAAGTTGGAATTCCTTGCCTTAAAGTGGATGGAAGTGAACAAGTTGCATGACTAAATATATGGGGCTGAATTTGAAGTGCAGACTGACAACAATCCTCTGACATACATACAGACCACTGCAAAGCTAGATGCTACTGGCCACAGATGGATGGCAGCTCTATGCAACTATAATTTCAGTTTGAAATACCACCCAGGACACGAAAATGGAGATGCTGATGGTCTGTCCAGAAGACCTCAGGGAGATTTACACCCCGATGATGAATGGGTGGAAATTCCAGTGCTGGGGTGAGAACTATGTGTCAGATTGCAACCTGCTATCAACACACTGAACGTTGGTCCCATAAGTTGTGTCTGTCTGCAGCAAGCATACCCCAAGCTTACTGTAATCTGGTCATGTTGCAGGCTTCATCGCTACCAGCTTTGAGTAACAGTGACCTCAGGCAAGATCAAAGAGAAGACCCCTTAGGTCAGCTGGTGGTAGCTGCTTTAGAGAAGAAACAAGTTAATATGCTTCGCACGGATATTCATCCTCTGGCAAGACCTTTGGCCAAAGAATGGGACAGATGCCAGATACAGAATGGACTAGTGTATAGGAGATCTCCAAGTGCACTCAGCAGTGAAAAATTGTTGCTTCCTCAGAAGTATAGAGAAGTAGTACTCCAGTCATTGCATGATGAACATGATCATCTTGGTTATGACATAACTATGGGTCTGGTATGAGACAGGTTCTACTGCCCATGCATGAAGTAAGATGTTGAGGATTATTGTCATACATGTCTTCGTTGCATTCAGAGAAGGACTCTGCCAACCAGAACTACCCAATAATCCTCAATCTCCTCATAGGACCTAATCATGGGTATGGGATTAGCCCAGGAGTGGCTAAGGGTGGTCCTGCATTCCTGTTGAAGGAGGAAAGAAACTCAAAGTGGCCAATGGTCAGCTGTGGTGAGCCAAAAAAGGAACAAAACAAATTAAAAGAAACTTGTAATTGTTGGGATGCCTTAGATGCCACTTCATAGCTCTAACAGTGATTTGGGTACTGCAGGAGGTGCTGCTGCTAGTTTATTGCCTTACTGATGTCTCATACTAAAACTGAAACTAAATGAATGTACACCCCCCTCCACTTCCCAATATGCATGCGCGCGCGCACACACACACACACACACACACACACACACACACACACACACACACACACACACACACACACACACACACACACACACACACACACACACACACACACACACACACAAAAAACCACTCACCTTCTCACTTGGGATACTCTGAAATTTGCAAACAGTTTTAAGTGATTTGGCTGGTACAGCAATGATGCTAAAAATGACATGCAAAAACACGTCCTGTTCATTTCAGGGAGGTATGTACAGAAAACATCTCCAAAAAAGTCATTGTCCCTTCCCTGTAACACACACACACACACACACACACACACACACACACACACACACACACACACACACACACACACACACACACACATATAAAAAACACAGATGCACAAAAATTAAAAATATATCAAGGACATATTTTTTTACCAAACACTTTCAGCTGCAGTAAGGAATTACTTCTAACTGAATAAATGTTTACAGCTGTCCACAGCTTTACCTGATAAGGAATTTCAGTGAGCTTCTATATCTACTCACTGCATGTGCAATCAGTATCTGTAGAAATTATTAGTAGAAAAAAAATAGAAAGGCTACACGAAGCTGGCATTCATTGACTGAATTTACATCCTTTTCCTAACTAGCCATGAGAAACCAGTCTTGTGCAGTAAGACAAGTCAACAAATACACCAAATAAATTCAGGATCAGGTTATACACTTTAATTTTAGGTAAGGTTCAAGCAGTTACTTTAAATGACTTTCTATAATATCAGTGGATTCATATGTGGCTTGTTTCTTCATAGTTCACCTGTAGTAGTACCTCCCATTTTAGGGGTGGAAGCAGCAAGTAATGCACAGAATTAATTCTTTTTTTACTCCAAGTGTTTTTATTAATTTTTGAAATAATTCCATTGTATAATAATCTTATTACATTTTCTGATAAGTAAAACAGTATGATTAACTATATACAATATTTACAGTTGGCCTGAAATTAAATTATTATATTGATCAGTCTAGTCAGAGTAACATCATATTAATGAGAGATCATTTGTTCCTTTTTCTTTCACTCTCATTAAGAGTTTGAATTCAAGGTTAGTGTCTCAATAAGTGATAGTATTTTTTCCCATGGATTCTTGTTCCATCGTCTTGGTGCTATTCTTAGTTCTTTTACTTTGGTTTCCAGTAATGCAGTTTCCTTCAATATTAGCAGAAATTCTTTAAATGATGGTTCCAGATTTGATTTCCAATTTCTGGTAATATATTTTCTAGCATTTGCTAGAATGTTCCATAGTAGGTAGAGATTGTTATTATTTAATTATAAATTCTCATTAACATTCAACAAAATTAGAGATTTACTTACTACACATGTATCTGAGAATATGGCTTGTATGAAATTGCTGACATTTTCCCAAAATTTTTTAACTTTAATACAGTCATGAAATACATGTATCCAATCTGCTTTACAACTCTGCAAGCATCTCCAACATGTAATATTATTAGAAGTATTACCTTTTTTAATGTATTTGGAGTAAAAAAAGATCTATGCAAAAATTCCATGTGTGAATTCTCCAAAATTGTATGTTGGATGTCAATTTAACAGAATTTAGTATTTTGGTTTTGTTTTCCAGGGATGCATTTATTAAATGACCTTTTGTTATATGATTCCAACATTTTTGATTGATTTTTAATTTTATAATTTATTAAAATTTTATATACTTTTGATGTCAAATTTTCCCAATTTTGATTATTGTATACTAGTTCATATAAATGAGTTATAAGTGTAGGTTTATCTCTAAAATAATTGTTAATTATTCTGCATAGATCTTGTGAGTATTGTAATATACTTTGTAATAATACCCAGTCTGATGTAGAGAGATTATAAGTTTTTATTATAAGTTGACTATCCAAAACCTTATGTTCATTAATGCATTGTTGCCAGCAAATTAATCATTTCTTTTCCCAAGTAATGAAAACCGTCCTATGCATTTTGTTTGGAAAATGTCTTGTTACATTGAAAGGATATAAATGTTCTAGCCATAACTTTATATCTGTATTAGAAGTTACAAATCTTCTAAATGAATTATACATATCATTTAAGTATTTTAGATTAGTAGGTTTTGTTAGATTATATTGAAGGCTAGCACATAAGATATGCCATGGCTTATTAATATGATTGTCTATCATTAAATTCTTTAAAATGGTATTTTCATTTGAATAAATAACAGTGTGGAGAGATTTCCAGTTAGAAGAATAGCACAGATCTATCCAATTTATAATTATTTAAAAATGGAGGCTCTAATATAAGTTTCAATATCTGGGAAATTGATTCCACCTAGTTTCCATGGTCTAATGTGGTATGTATAAGCTATTCTGTTTTTGTTAGGATGCCAAAGAAATCTTAATAATAATGTATTTATTTCTTTTA
Source organism: Protopterus annectens (assembly GCF_019279795.1). Taxonomy (NCBI): domain Eukaryota; kingdom Metazoa; phylum Chordata; order Ceratodontiformes; family Protopteridae; genus Protopterus; species Protopterus annectens. Next base: position 1,199,193,267 of record NC_056727.1, read on the forward strand.
AAAATATATTTGTCTGGTATTACTGGAATAGCTTGTGCTATATATAGGATTTTTGGAAGTAATATCATTTTTATTACTTGCAATCTATCTTCAAATGTTATATATATTTTGTTCCATTTTATTATATTTGACTTTATTGTGTCTATGATTTCCCTGTAATTTATATTTAAATTTTTTTCTAATGTTGTGCTTAATGTTATACCTAGATAGTTTAAAGTGAGAGATTGTTTACCAATTATATGATTATCATTTATTTGAAAATCATTTTTTTATTCAATATCATAAAATTTGATTTTGTTTTGTTAAAATGTAATCCTGAAATTGAATAAAATTTATCAACTTGTATATCTAATTCTTTTAATGAAATTTTTAAAAGTAGTTGTGGTAGGAAGTATATCATCTGCAAATAACATTATTTTTGAATTATATTGATTATATAAATTTATACTCTCTATTTTGGGATTGTTTCGTATTGAGATGGCAAATATTTCAATGGCTAATGCAAATAATATGGGGGACATGGGACAACCTTGCCTTTTATCAATATTATTGATTCAGAGGTGAAAGGTCCTAATTTAACATATGCTAAATTGTTTTTATATATGTTCTTTATTAATGAAATAAAGGAGCTAGGAACCTCATAATACTCTAATATTTTAAACAAGAAATCCCAGTTTAAGGAGTCAAAAGCTTTCTCTATATCCAATGCAACTATTAAGGCCTCTTGTTTTTCTCTATTTAAATAGTCAATAATAGTATTCTTTGTATATTATCATAGGTGCAACTGTTATGTATAAACCCTGTTTGATCTTCATTTATAATTTTTATCATAGATTTTTTGATTCTATTGACTAGAATAGCCATAAAGATTTTATAATCATTGTTTAGTAATGAAATTGGTCTATAGAAGCTGCATTTTGATGCATCTTTATTTTCTTTTATTATAGGAGTAATTAATGAGTATCTCCAAGATGCTGGAATGGTGTTGTGTGTTTGTATTTTTATTAAGGTTTTTTGGAAGACTGAGATTATAGATGATGGAAAGATTTGTATATTTCAGCTATAATACCATACATTCCTGGAGCTTTATTATTTTTGCTTTCTTTGATTTTCTCTGAAATTTCTTTAAGAGTAATTTGCTTTTGAAGTTCTAATTTTAAATTTTCTGGGATTGTTTTAATCAATTCTGGAGCATTTCTCCCCGGGCCTCCGCTGAAAACAGGATCTGTGGAACCTAGTCGGACTTTCCCGGTCAACAAATGTTAAATAAAATAAAATAAAAAATAAATTCTGGTTTCAAATTTAAATTAAAGTTTTTTGTTTGAGTTCCTTCCATCTTATAATGTTCTGTAAAATGGTATTTAAAAGGATCTAATATCTTATATCTGACACTTACTTGTTCTTCCTTCCTTCATGTATAATAGTAGTAATGTTATTTCTTTTAGATTGTACTTTAACTCTTATCACCAAGTTATGCATATGTTTAGGAGAAACAGCATATGAGTTTAATTTTAATCTTTCTAGTGCTAGATTAGTTTTATGTGTTAGAATTTCATTAAACTTTTCATGCAGATCATTAATTTTCTTCTTATTAGCGCATTTGTTAAATTATTATTATTTATTTTTATGATTTGATTTTGTATGTTGAGTAATTCTGATTCCCATTCTTTTAGTTTATTTTTGTACCATGTGATAATTTTACCATAAATATAGGCTTTTAGAGTGTCCCATACCATAACTATGCTTATTTCATTAGTGAGATTAATGTCTAGAAAGAATTTCAACTCTGTGAGTAGCCAAGGTTTAAATTATTTTAGTTTTGTAATATATGATGGAATTCTTGTCATTTGTATTACTTTTTTAAAATTTGTTTGAATATTAATAAGGATTGCTCTATGATCTGATAATGAACATGGTATGATTGTAAAACTATTTATCTTCGCATCAAGGTCTTGTGCAACAAAAATTTTATCTATTCTTGTTTGGGTTGTAAATCTGTGATCTTGGTGCGAAAATAACAGTGAGTTACTTTCTCTAAATTTGAATGTGTCTATTAAATTGTGATTTTCAACCCATTTTTTGAGTAGCTTTGTTATAGGAGTTATAAGTAAATTTTTTTGTTGGTGGTCTCTCAATTATCAAGAATGCAATTAAAGTCACCACCTAATATCAAGCTACCTTTATATGTTTTACTAATAAAGTCTAGATGTTTCTTTGTCGTACTTTTTCCTATTCTTGGGAACCAATAAAGATTTACTAATGTCCAGATTCTATTATTGAATTTTATTATAACAAGTGTTATAAGCCCCTCTTTATCTTCATAGCTATAAAGAATTTGGGGATTAATGGTATAGTATCCTAACTCCTCTAGTTTTGGTTTTATATGATGATTGCGCTATTGTTGTATACTCATTTGGATTCCATAAATGCTTTTCATCATCTTTAAAGTGAGTCTCTTGAAGAAATATTACTTGCGCTTTGTTTAATTTTAAATATTTTAGTAGGTTTGATCTTTTCTTTGGATTATTTAAACCATTTATGTTCAGTGAAAGTAGTGTTAAGTCCATGTTTGTTGTTGAGTTTCATGCTTGCTAATATTTATATTAATATTCGAGTACATTTTATAGTATTGTATTTGGAACAAAATTCTCCTTATTTCATGTATCATAAATAGACTGAATCTTTTTTGTAATACTTTTATATTGATGTTCATTTCAGGCCATAATAAAAAAGTGTAAAATGATTTAAGTAAAATTATTTTGATTAATATAATCTTTTCTTTCAATCTTCCCCCATCACACATGGAATGATATACATTCCTTATCTGATAGACATAAACAAAATATCTACCAGATTAACCCTCATGTTTGGTATACAGATTTCCTTATGCTCCATTCTTGTATTCTTAGAGACCTTTGAAATTATAAACTAGTATTTGTTGAATGATATTTATGGTTCTACATATTATGTACATAGTGAAATACATAAGTAAGTGTAGGCTATATACATATATATATATATATATATATATATATATATATATATATATATATATATATAAATACATTCCTTACTATGAGCATTTAATAACATATCAATCATATGGCTAAGTATATTCATCTCAAATAAGTTAAACCCGACATCCAATTGCTCTAATGTCATCTTCTTTTCCCCTTCTCTCTCTCCCTTATGTATAGGAACAATTTGCAAAGACACAAACATGTATTTTATTATTTATTTATTTATTTTACATTTGTTAACCGGGGGTGTCTGACTGAGCCGAAAAGACCCTTTTTCAGCAGAGGCCCGGGGAGAAAAGCTCCACATAGAAAAATTACAAATACATTTAGACATGATCAGTATACACACAAATTACAAAAGACATGTTTTTACAGTGGTATGCAGCACATCAACAGTTACAGTGGAGAGAACAAACAAAAATATTTAAAAATAAAGATACTTAATAGATTTGTGGTGTACAGCTGAAATTTGGAACATAGGTAGAATACATACATAGTACACAGGTACAGTACATACATTGTAGATTAGCCAGTGTTTGTGAGAATAGTTTTCAATCTTAATCAAGTACTCTAGGTGTAGTATGTGTACCTTATCCGCTTTCACTAGCCTGGGGAGCAATCATGGCACTGCCAACTTTGCTTGAGATGTTGCCTGATGAGGTCTTTAAAGGAGGCTGTGGATTATGTGTTTTGAATGCTAGTGGGGACAGAGTTCCATTTTTTTAGCCACTGAAGTACTATATAGAGTATCTCCAAAGCTATTGTAGCTGTTGGTGGCTTCTAGTAGCAGCTTGCTTGATGATCTAAGAGGCCTTTTGGCTGAGTGATGTTGTACTAGGTTTTTGAGGGCAGGATACATATTGGATAGAATGACAGAGGCAGAGCTGATTGTAGATTAGGAGGTTGTGCAGTTCAAGCTAGTGGAGCTGTCTCAAAACAGTACAGTGATGAGTTCTATATGAGAAATTTGCAGCAATGCAGGCAATTCTGTTATAGCAGGCTTCCATTTTGCTTAGTTCAGTTTTGTTGAGATTAGTCAGAATGAGAGATGCATAGAGTAGGGTGGATAGAAGTTGGGAGTGAGCAATGGCTGATCTTGTGTTGTTGGTAAGAAATGGTTTGATACGGTAGAGTGATCCCAGTTTGGCATGTACTTTTTTGATAGTTAAGTTGAGATGACTATCAAATTTTAGGTGGGAGTCTATGGTTATTCCCAATAGCTTAGCCTGTGCCACTGGAGCGATTGGAGTAGCATTTGTGGAGTAGATAGTGAATTGACTGTTATCAGTGTTTTTGTTAGAACTGGTTATGATCATAAGCTGAGTTTTCTTTGGATTGAGGATAAGTTGGGCTTAGGTTAGGTAGTTTTCAACATCAGAGAATGCTAGTTGAGTTGTTTGAAAGAGGGTGGGAATGTTTTGTGCAGCAAAGATTAAGGTAGTGTCATCTGCATACTGAATGATAGATGCATGCTGTGTGGAGGTATGGAGGTAATTTGTGAAGATTGTGAGTAGTAGTGGTCCTAAGACAGAACCCTGTGGGACTCCTATAGTTATGGGCAGCTGAGGAGAGAGAGATTTTTCCCATTTCACAGCTTGGTACCTGTCAGTTAAGTAGCTTTGGAACCAGGTAAGAGTGGAATTTGATAGGTGATACTGGTTTAGTTTGTTTAGCAGGATTTGGTGCAAAACTGTATCAAATGCTTTGGACATATCCAAAAAAAGAGTTGACACCTGCAGGCCTTCATTTTTGAGATGGTTTACTGTGTCTGTGAAGTAGAGGAGGGCTGTAGTGGTACTATGGGCAGGTCTGAAACCATGCTGAGTAGGTGACAGAATGTTGCTGTCTAGGAGATATTTTAGCATCTGGGTATGGATGCATTTTCTAGGATTTTGGCTATGGTGGAGAGTAAAGCAATGGGTCTGTATTTATTAAGTTCAGTGGAGGTCCCACCTTTATGTATGGATGTAACATAGGATATTTTCCAGAGTTTGGGCACATAGTTTTCAACAATTGATCTGTTTATGAGAGTGGAGATTGGGATAGCAATAGCATCTGCTGTGAGTTTCAAGAAATAACTGGGGAGTAGGTCAGCTGCTGTTGATGAGGTTTTTAGTTTGGAGATCATGCTTTTGATTGAAGTGGTGGAAATTGTTTTGAGGGTAAAGTTTGTATTACTGTTATTTGTGTTGGGGGGGGACTAGTAAGAAAGGAACTATCCTGTGATACTAAGGATAGAATTGAGTTCACAAAGTGGGAGTTGAATTGTGTTTCGATGGGAACTTTAGTGTCAGGGGTGGTTGGCTTGGGGGTAGCCTTTTGGGTGGGTTTTAGTAGCTGGTTTACATTTCTCCAAAATTTTAGGGGGTTGTGTTGGTATTTAGTTTGTAATGTCATGTAGTAGGATTTTTTTGTCCAGCCTAATGCATTTTTTTGCACGGTTGTGCAGTTCTTGGTACTTAGCTAGGCTTTGTGTTTCTTTGTTTTTTTGATAGTAAAGCCAAATATACTATTTTCATTGAACCATTCATAGTGACTGACTGATATCAACTATTGAATGATTTCTGAATCTGATGTGATTATAGATTTTCTATATATGTACATGACAGAACTATTAACATAAGTAATATATGCATCAAATATTCAAGTTAATCATCTAATAGTCGATGATAGATAAAATCTTTTCCAAATATATATTGATTGTAATGAAATCTATTTTACATAAATACATTAAGATTTAAATAAAAAAAGAAAAAAATCATTGAATGGTTTATGTTTGTAAATTTCCCATGAATCAAGAAATTGTATTACATACACAGTTGTGATATTGTTTTTTACTAAAAAAAATTTAAAAAAACATATCATTTTTGTTAGCGCAAACATATGGTAAGCTCTACAAACTAGTTAATGTTCAAGATAGTTTATTACTCATAAATTACTTATTATATCCAATGTTACTTGACTATTTGGTTATATACTTCAAACCCTAGTTTATAATGCATATTAGAGTTTTACAATTTTTAGTATTATTTTGTCTTTTCATATAATCCATAAGTTTAATACATAGATTTTACTATAGGTTAAAGAAACATTTTATAAACTTTTTATATAAGACCCATCTCATTTATTCATTCAAATGTAACAGTTTTAACTTTCTGTCAACAAAAACTATTAAACCAACTATATTTTCATTTAGGATAAGCTTACTGATTAAAAATATCACACTCAGAATGCCCACTGAAGTACACTGTAGTATTTCCTTTACTGTGCAGCTTAGCTATGGTGCAGTAAATGAGTTTATATGCATGACAAAAAGTAAATTGTTTCCAAATAAAAGATATAATCATAACTAGAATCAGTTAAAAATGATATGCCTGTATTTGCACATGTGCACATTGTCAAATCTAGCCATGTAGATGATACACATATTTGTGTATTGTCACTATTTTGTGCTCATCTCTGTGCTTATACACATATTTGTAGATTGACACATACAGACTCATATTTCCATGTTTGAGATTTGTAGAATTAATCACTTGACTATGTTTCTCTAATTCTTACAGAGTTAGTATACAGTGTTTTCTTGAACTGAGTAGACTTATTTCTTCCTATTGTTTAGCCTTGTCTTATCATTACTTTTATTATAAAGTACTTCCTATTTATTCCAACTAAATATTCTGAGTCTATCCAGGAGCTCTACAATATACAAGTCAATTCTCCTTTTGAAATACAATCTTTTGAGTTAAACATCAATCTAAGAGAGATTTTCAGCATGTTTATGATTGGCAGCAGACTGCTGTTATGCCTGTCACTAACTGTACATAATGTAGCCACTTTTCTATGTCAGTGCTGTGGACAATTAAAATCGTATCTGTTGTCAGTTGTAAAATATCGTGTCACTGCATTTTACAGATTAACTGTCCATCAGTATTTTAAAATTGCTGGAATTTGATGTTTAAATCCACTCAACTGATTAACCATATATCCTTTGAACGTGCTATGCTAGGTGTACTGAAAGTCATAATGAGATAATAAAGTGGAAGAACAGCCCAATACACACTATAGAACTTTGATGTATATATTTTAAATACTTGTGCCAAAAATATATCTGCATTACAGAAACAAACTGGCTAGCAGGCATCAACTGGTATGTATGACACACTGCTGCCTATTACATTACAGGATATCCCTGTCCTGAAAACAATAGTTAGAACTGGAATGTGTTTGGTCTTTAACATCTAATTATACATTGTGCTAGTTAACCAACTATTTCATGCAAGCACATGCTAGAAGGGTGGAATCTTACAGAATTATCATTTATTTTGGAATTAGCAAATACACTAAGAAAAAAAAATCTGTTAATGATCAGTCATCTGTCCTGCACTATTGTTTTAACAAAGACACAAATGTACCCACAAACCCACACACACACACACACACACACACACACACACACACACACACACACACACACACACACACACACACACACACACACACACACACACACACACACACACACACACACACACACACACACAGGCATGTAAATATTTTTAATTAAAACAATGTTAAAATCTGTCACAGGGTTTTTTATAAGCAGTACAACAGCTACAGTCAAGAAGGTGCAAATATAGCTTGAAATCAGAAGCTTTTGGAAGATAAAATAAATTCTGTACATAAAATTCGAAACATTTCCCTGACCATTTCCTGAATGTTTTGAACATTAATAATCAGCGTGTTATCAGGACTATATTAGAGGGTGCTTGTCACTTTAAGACTAACAGGAAGTGTACAGCTGTATTGACGTGAAAACTCTTGGTATCTTGACTAACAGTTTATACACTGAATCACTGCTACTCACCACTCTGTAAAAGTAACTGTTCTTATTCATATTTCTATTTTAGTGATTTAGTTCATGTACTAGTATAGTGGGCTTTTTTTCACATTGAATTTTATTATTGTTGTAGTCCGATAAAGCTGAATGTGTTCACACTCTTCTTTTCCTTTTTCTTACTCTCTCCCTAGTAAGACTGTACTGTATTCTGTCCTCTTTCTCTCTCTTTTACATCATCGTATCCTTGTAGAGCGTGAGTGCAAGCTATTAGTGTTAATGTGGTGTTGAATGATTATAAGGATGCTATTCATGTGTTTGCAAGTGTGTTTGACTGTGAAATGAGCTCGCGGCTTCTTGTAAACAGCCATTATTTATTCATATCCTCGTCAGACAGTTCGTGTAAAGAAAAAAAAAGAGAGATGATGCTTTTAAACTGTAACAATGAAGTGTTCAACACTGATCAGTTATATAACTACTATATTTATATTTTTTTACCAATACCTACTGCTTATTGCTTGATATCTTGTAGCCACATGAAACCCGATGGTTGCAAACCATCTATATGAGCTGCATGTCAGTATTTCGTAACGGCGACACCCAGATCATTCACTGCTCTTCTCCTTCCTCTCCCCACCTCCCATTCTCAATTCTATCCCATCAAGACAATCTATTAAATAATTAAAATGAGCTTTTGAAAGAAACAATCCCTACAATATTACACATTTAAATTTGATATGAGTGTCGTGCTAACCACTTGGCACAAGCAGCTTCATCCTCTAGTAAGTAGAGTTGAAGCATCACTGTATTAAAAAAGAAAAACAGAAGGATTATAAACAATATTATGCATTTTGAGACAACTAAAAAAAGTAAATGTACATACGTTTTGGTTTCAGTTTCCTTTAGTATATATTTCACTTTTTAGTAGAACCTTTGAGAGTATTTAAACTTGTTACATTTTTTATTTCAGTTCTTTGTTTCTTCTTCTTTACATCAGTCCAGGAATTTTTTTCTTTTGATCTTTTCAGTGAGTTAGATGTTGACCAGTCCATTTCTTCTGGAATTGTAATTATATTATTGTTCTTAATTAAAGAAGCTGCCTCATCTATGTTGTCGAAGGTTCTCATTTCATTTGAGTAAAGAATCTTGATTTTTGCAGGGTATGCAAGTTGAGCTTTGATTTTGTTTTGCTTCAGGAATTTTACAAATGGCCATGCTTTCTTCCTTAAACCTAGAACTCTAGTTGAATAGTCATTATCAAATCTTATTTGGTGTTGTTTATACTTTAAAGGACTTTTCATCCATGCTGACTTTAGTATAAGTTCTTTATCAAGGTATGATAAAAACTTTATTACAATGGATCTAGGAGGAGTATTAGATGATGATACGGGTTTTCCTATGGCTCGATGTGCCCTTTCTATGCCATTTGACAGTCCTTCTTTTAGGTCTAAGATTTCCGGCAACCAGGAATTTAAAAATAAAATAATGTTCTCACCCTCAGCTTTCTCCGGAAGACCAAATATTCTAATATTTGTGCGCCTTTCTCTGTTTTCTAAATCATCTATCTTGTTGATTAACCAGTTATTTTGTTGTAAGAGAAATTCACTTTGGTTCTCTTCTTTCTTCAACCTTCTATCTATATCGGAGAGAGAGGTTTCAATGTCCATTATTTTTGTTTGTTGCTGCTATAATAATTCTTTAAAGACATCTGTTTGTTTTTGGCAGTTCTCTTTTAGATTTTCAAGGTTGTCCTTAAAATTATCCATTTTCAATGACAGCTCCTGCAGAACAGAGGACATCAATTGGATTTCCTTCTTCAAGGCTGTTTCAGAGTGTGAGTTCTTTGAGTTACTCATTTCCAAGTGGCTATAGTAGTCTCCAGATTAATTTGACAGGAAAATATTGACAAAAAGCGTTCAAAGTTAGTACACTATTAGTTCATAAGTTTATCAATAATAGTTGGATATTTTTGTTCAATGAAATTAATTATTTTCCTGTTATTTTAACTAGTTTTGTGGAGCTCTAAAACATGCTGCTACCAGTTAGCTATTCAGGCTCCACCCCCCCCCCCAGAATTAATTCCTGATGTTATTAGGGCAATCATTTTTTTACCAGTCCTCATTAGGTTGGCATGCTTTGTTTCTAATTATTAAAACTGATTGTAAAGTGGCAGTGCAACACAGAAATCTTCAGATGCGAGAGGGTATCCGCCCCCCCCCCCTTTCTTCTCTCAGTCCTGGGAAGATGATGCTCAGAATAAACTGCAGTTTCACACCACATGTTAATAGTATTTAACTCTTGCAGAAAGCATCATTAATGTATTGATAGCTTCTGTGCCATAAGCCACTACTACAGTATGGATCATCTTTTAATTGTGCTGCTTAAAACCCCCACCTTCCCAATCAAATGCATTAAAATACTGTCACTACCTACAATCTTACCTAAGCAAACTGTTATTTTAAATTTGTCTTGGTAATAACCTGGCTTGGCTGAATGCACCAGAACTTTGCATCTTTAAAATCTGCACCATGGTCTGACTCTGGCTGATATAGAGTATGCCACTAAATAAAATAGTATTATACTTAACGTAGATCAATATGTATGTATACCTTTAAGAAGCTTTCTAGGGGCTTGCACAAGTGTATAAATACTGTTTATGTGTGAGCCTGACTGCCATTTTGTAGTAAGCTGTTGCGATGTAAGCATGCATGTCTGTATAGTTTGTCAGTGACTCAGTTTGTTTATATTTTGTACTGCTGCTATCCACCCTGATGTGTTTCTCTGTAATAAAGCTTATAAATGAACTACCCTGCTTATTCGTCTTAAATAGTAAACCCAGACGAGTGACACTTAAGAAAGGGATACACACTGGAGCTAATAAGAGAATGTCTTTTTACTTCTGGTAGCCTGTTGGACAATTGCCTAACTAAGCATTCATCACCTCTAAACCTAAAGGGAACCTTGTCATAATTCCCACTTGTTATATGTATAAATAGCATATAATTCTCCTTAACTTTTGTTCTATTCTATTCTTTATACTAAAGTTATCCTATAACAGTTATTATAATGAAAGCCTTCTAATAATCTCTGAGGTGGTCATATCAGTCTCCCATACCTGCACATTCACTCTGGCTCTAGTTAAGATGTGTTCTAGAGATAAGACTCTGTGCTGTGTTGGTGCTGGTAGACTTGGTTTGGACCCTGTCAGGGGACCACCAAGTGCTTTGGAGCTTTCTTTAACACGTCTCTTTCTCTCTCATTCAGGAAGCATGGGACAATATTAGGTGCCTGGTATAGGTACCTCTTGCTGTGTGTCAATAATTGTCTTTCCTGGGTCTGTTCTATGAAGGACCTCAGAGTCCCCAGCAGCTCAGATTAACACAAATTGCCTCTGTGAATGGTCTAGGATATTGTTCATCCTTACTATATCATCTGCATAAAGTTTCTTAGATGAATGAGCTGTTTTATTAAATTAGGCTTTAGAGTTTGCTGTAATTTTTGAAATTCTGACTTGAACTTGGGTATAGCTGGTCATGCTAGTGTTAAGAAAACTGATGGAGTAGGTAACCTTGTGTGCAGCCACCATATATTTAGGATTTAGTCTGGAGACGGGCATGCTAACAGCAGGGATATGTTGCCTACCTTTAGACAGCTAGACACCAATTCAGATTTCCTGCAGATGTATATTTTTCTCATTATATTCTTGCTTGTTTGCAGAATTTGTTCAACCTGGCCATTAGACTGCAGGCATTTTGAGCTTAATGTAATGTGAGTGAACTTCAAGGAGTGGCATAATTTATTTTATTTATTTTTATTTTACATTTGTATAACAGTAAAGTTCAACTGGACAAAAATCCTTTTTCAGCAGAGACCAGGGGAGAAAAGCTTCACAATTAACATGAAAACTGTACACATTTGCATATACAGGCATCACATATAAAGCAGAGAAGTGTATGCAATTACATATAAAACATGGAGTAATAAGCATGTATACATAGTCAAAAACAAGAATGAGAATAACATATTTAGGATGGCGCAGTGGTGCAGAGGTAGTGTTGTCACCTCACAGCAAGAAGTTCTCCGGTTTGATTCTTGGCTGGAGTGCCTTCTGTGCGGAGTCTGCATGTCCTCCCTGCATTTGTGGAGCATTTCTCTTCTGGCCTCCCCTAAAAATTGGCTTAGTTCCAAGTCAGTCTTTCCTGGTAAACAAATATTAAATAAATATTAATAGATGAAAAAAATAAAAGAGAGCATGTTTAAAGAGTTAAGTAAGAGGACTGGATAGTGTGTGTGCATATATACCTTACAAAAACTTATAATTTTTCAACAGCGCTTGAGACATAAGTTTACTATAAGTTTACATAACTGACAAATACTTGGCTTTTAAATTGTAGTGTATTCTCTGAAACCAGGTGTCTGTGACATAAAAAAAATCATTTTAATGTTTGTATGTATGACAGTCATCGTTGAGGTCTTGGATGAACTTTTAAACACAGTTAATATTATAAATAAGGAATAACTAGATTCTATAAGACTGAGAACTAAAACATGAATAAGAACTTTTAAATTCTCACCCAAATTAGCAGCATTATTAGACAAATATGATAAAAGTACTATATGATACTAAAATAATCTTTGGTCTCCTTGATTGTTAAAAGAATTCAATATAAGACGGTAGATATTTGAATGATTTGACATGTCAAATAGTGTATATAGCTAGTAATCTCTCTGCTAGTTTTATTTCTTTAATATTTTGAGTTTTGTTATGCATTTTTTTAAATAATAGAAGGCATTTGATCATAAATTTATAATTTAGAGTTTATCAGCATGTTTATATTTAGTGAAGATATTAAGATATCTGTTAGCAAATGAAGTCTTGGTTAATTTGACCACCTTTGTATATTTTTGGAGTAATAGTCCACAGGCAGTAAGTATTAGAACTCCTGAAACAGAAACAAACCCACAGCTTTTGGGACTTTTTGGGAATTCATGTGACAATGTCTCCTTTGGCTGTCCCCTTCTATCCTGATTTATTCAGAGCAGAACATGGCCAGCTACTCAATTCCAGGAAACACACCAAGCCAAAATATCACCTTGCTGTTCTGATTTTTGCACTTGACAATTCTAAGATGAGTTTCATGCATACATTACAGCATCACATTTCTCAAGTATATAGGCAGACCCACATGAAATTATACATCAGCCCTTGATTAAAGTTTATTTCATTATATAAAAATGAATTAATACAAGTATTTTATTTTGTTTTTATTTAGCACTGACAGCTTTAAATGCTACATCTCTGTGTTCTTCTTAGTACATTGGATAAACTCTAAATGTATTTCTTTTGTGTGGGGCAGCTATGCACATACAACAACCCTCATCCTTAAGGTGGGCTCCGGTGGGAGCAAATGTCATGCATCCATTTATCTAGGTTATGTTTTACTTGCATATTAAAATATTGATATGCAAGTGAAATATAAAACAGATAAAGAGAGGCATGCATATCAAAATGTTGAAATCTAATCATCATCTGCTCAAAACATAGAAGAACTCAGAGCAAGTGCTTCTGAAAATGGCTTCTAAAGGTATATATTCTGACTCAATGGTTATAGTCCCTCCAGAAATGTATTTATAAAACTGTTTGCATTCAGGTAAAACAGCCAGTAGTTCTTTTTCAATTTGTACTTATCTAGTTTGAGCACCCATCATGGTTCAAGATAGATATACCACTGCTTGAGCATCATGTAGGAGACTAGTTCTGAGTCCTGACTTACCAACATTAACTTGTATCACTTGCTACTTTCTTGCACCATTTCAGAGTGGGAGCTTCTGTTAATTTTTTCTTTAAAATTTCAAAACTGTTATCATGCTCTTGCTCATAGAAACACTAAGAATTATTTTTCAAGAGTTTTCATAGCAACAAGGACACTTGAGACAAATTGGGTATACGTTCTGGATGGGTGTTGGACCATATGCAAAATACTTTTGAATGTTTTCCCATGGCTGCTGGATTCTGTGTTTCATTGCTAAGAAACCTTTCTGGGAGTATGAATTACAGGTACCATGCCATGTTTAAGCCACATATTGTATTCTCCAGGAGCACAACAGTATGGAGCAAATTAAGTCAAAGCCAAAGAAATATAACCCATAGAATGGGTCAACAGCATGGTGACAATAGTAAAACCATCTAAAGATCAGAATCTGTATAGGCTCCCAAGATCTAAATTAAGCTAACAAAAAGGGACATTATCCTCTAAAATCCTTTAGTTTACAGCTGTTCCAAAGCTGTAAACAGGTATTTGTAGTTGTAAAAATATCCTTTCTGATATCTGGAATCCCATGTTTATTTGTTTTGCCTTGTTCTGCTTCAGTATTATAACTTACTGTTTCCCCACAATGGTTTTGCTAACTGATGACATGGTAGTTGCTTTGTTTTCTGACCTATATATATGCCATTACCACCAGCTCTATGACTGTTTGAACCAGATTCTGTACTACTCTGCAGTTCACTCTACTCTAGATTCATTTAACCAGTAGCATAGCTAAGGTAGAGTGAAAGGGGCAACTGCTCAGGGTGCAAAGTGTTAGGGACACAGCCATGGACAATCTATCATGATCACTTGAGTGCATGCTGGCTTTGTAAAGCCAGTATTGCATTTGTGGTCAGTTTTGAGCACTGTAGTGCTCCCTGTATGGTCTAAAGTAATGAAACTGTAGCAACCTGCTACAAAGCAGAGAAAAAAAAATATTTTTTTAAACTAAAGATTTATTTCTCTTTTTTTTTCAACAAAAGACAGAGCTCTGTAGTGCTCCATTTGGGGTATTAAACTGACTGTAGCTACAATAATCATTTGCTAATAGATATTTTAATATCTTCACTAAATATAAACATGCTGATAATCTCTAAATTATATATTTATGATCAAATGCCTTACATGATTTAAATAAATGCATAACAAAACTCAAAATATTAAAGAAATAAAACTAGCAGGGAGATTACTAGCTATATGCACTATTTATTTGACATGTCAAATCATTCAAATTTCTACCATGTTATATTTAATTATTTTAACAATGAAAGAGACCAAAGATTATTTTAGTATGATATAGTACTTTTACCATAATGCTGCTAATTTTGGTGAGAATTTAAAAGTTCTTATTCATGTTTTAGTTCTCAGTCTTATAGTATCTAGTTATTCCTTATTTATAATGTTAACTCTGTTTAAAAGTTCAATGAAAGATGGCATATATTATATATTTTAACTTTTTCTAACTGCAGCAAAATAGGGATAACTGCTCTTTCATTATGCAGTTAGGAGTTGGATTATTAAATAATAGCAAATCTTTTTAAATGTAAATTATTTATCAGGTGCTCTAGATGTGGTTGAGTCCCAAACACTTAAAAAACACTGTCTTGAAGCCAGGCACTCAACTGCCTTGTAGCTCTTGATGGCTGCTAATTATGCTCAAACTTGAATATCAGTTTAAGCAAGCAGCCACTGGGTAGGAGTGAGGAGGGGGGGTTAAGCTTAGGGAGACAGAGGGGGATTTTAGTGTTAGGGAGTGGGATTTTACAATTAGGAAATGGGAGGGGGATTTTTACATTTAGGAAGTGGGAAGGGAGTTTTAGGTTTAGGGAGCAGGAAAGGTGTTTTAGGGTTAGGGAGCAGGAAGAGAGTCTTAGATTTAAGATTGATTCTAGAATTTAACTTTTGAAAGGGGGTTGGAGTTTGAGGGTTAGGAGTAATCAGGGACATTAAGGTTAAGGTTAAGGAGGGGAAGTGGAGGTTTAGGGTAAGGCAGCAATAAGTTGAGTTGGGAACTGGATGGGAGTTTTAGAGTTAGGGTTTGTGTTCTAGTAGAGTTATGTAATTTGCAGGAAGCAGGTGATGGGAAAGCTATTTAGAAACAGGAGATTGGGTTAGTGGGAGTTAGAGTTCCTGCTTTTTAAGCAAGTAGTAACAAGCAGGTGTGTTGCAAGCTACTGTAACAGAGCCCCATTCATCCTTAATGTTTGCACAAAAGTTT
This sequence comes from Protopterus annectens, assembly GCF_019279795.1. Lineage (NCBI taxonomy): Eukaryota > Metazoa > Chordata > Ceratodontiformes > Protopteridae > Protopterus > Protopterus annectens. The sequence continues at coordinate 1,199,209,149 of NC_056727.1, forward strand.
GAAAACTTTCTCAGAATGATATCATTTTACAATCATAAAAGTATATGCTGCCAATCTGAATTAACAACTTCTTCACATCTCCAACAAGTATAATTTTTATTTGCATATTCTTCTGATTTTCTTTGGCTTCTAAAATGCTCAGTGAAGAAATATCCTCACATCTATTTTCCAAAAAGTAAAAAGGTCATTTTTTAAATGAACCCAGAATAATCTTTTTAGCTCTGTTTGTTAGATTTGTCAATCCAGTCTGTGTTATGTAGTTCAATATCTTTGTTATGTAGTTCAATATGTTTTGGGTATTAATGTTTTGTGAGTATAGTATTATTTAGTCAGTCGATTGTTAAACATATATGGTATAACAGCTTGAATATTTAACCAGTCTCCTGTGCCCAGCCTAAATTTATGCATTATGTTATCCATTGACAATACTGTGGATTTTTTCAATGAAACTGAACCAATATATAAATTCATTCCATATCCTTTTTTCATTTTACTGAAGTTGTTAATAACTATAAGTCATATTGCAGAAAATGGAAATATTGTAAACACCCATTTAATCTGGGGACTTTATAATGTTTAAATACTTAATATAGTGTTAATCCATGGCATGGCTAGCCACCCAGTGGTGTGAACCTTGGCTCTAGTTGATTGTCACTGTTGAGGTAACACACTGACCCCATGTGCAAAAACAGTAAAAAGAGGTTGTGGATGGATGGATTCAATATAGGGTTAATATAGCTAGGAAAAAATGATATTTTGTATGAAAGTACTTATGATCCATAGCATTTAATTTTTTATTAAGTCTAGGGTTTGTTTTTATATTATAAAAGACTTTGTGTCACACATATTTTAATTTATTTTTTCCATTTTGCCAAATAAGTGACATCTGTGCCAAGTAAGTGTAGCAGTGACAGTGGTGCAACAGGTAGCACACTCACTCAGCTTTGATGCAAAATGCTGTGAGTGCACTTCCCACTCCAAGAAGGTCGACTGCTGGCACTGTAGTGCAGCATAAGGGGTTGCTGTACTCCTGAGTTTGCTATCAACCAATTAATTTTTATCTCCTATTTTCTTCTATAATTTTGCAATTCTTTTACATTTTAGAAAGGCATGTTCTGCAGTTTTCACTTCTCCACAATTATTGCACAATCTTTCACATCTTTTTTATAATGCATGTTAGATTTCACTGGCAATTTCTTAATAGCAAGCCTTTACAAAAAAAAAAAACAAACAAAAAAAAAAAAACAAAAACAAACTCCTTACATTCAAATATATTTTACATCTTTCATTTCCAGCTTTTATAGCTTTGATTTTCACTTGTTTTAACATGGATGTTCACAGAAACATTTCCTCCATTACATTTTTATACTATATTTTTCTACCATTTTCAAGTTCGTTAATATTTATTTTCAATATTATGATTTTTTTCTTGGTAAGCCTTCATCTCATCATTTTTATAAACTCATTCTCTTTTGTGATTTTTCATCATTCTTCATTCTTTTTATATTTATCTTTTAATATTTTAATTATTAAATTCTCTTTTTTCTCTTAACCTTTTAAGTACTTTATACAAGTTCAAGGACACTGTATATACAATAGGGCGTATTAATCCCAACCCCCCCTTTTTATTTTCCTATATACAAAATTCCTCTCTTTAGAGGGTTCCATCTGTATTCCCATATAAAAGAGAACATAACATTAATAATTTCCTTTTCATAAATTACCAACATATTAAATACACTACCTAAATAAGCTAATTTTCCTAATACTACCAAATTCAATAGGTATAATTTATTCATAAATGAAAGTCTGAATGTTTTCTAATAATCACACATGCATTTATGTTTTCCTATTACATTCTTCCCTTGCAAATCTACAATATTTTGCTTCAAAGATCTAATTACTAATACTTCTACTACTTGCATACTGAAATTATTTTTTTTTATTTTTCCATCATACCCCAATCCTTTACTTTTCTCTTTATTCAAACTCATACCTATTATTTGTAAACATTTATTTAAATGACTTATCACGTCTTCCATCCCACTTTTCTACCTTGTGATTAATTTAATATCATCAGTCTATGATAACATTATAGGTATCTCAGTTCCTTCTTTTGTAATATAACTTACATTTTGACTCCTTATTAATATAACTTGTTACTGCATTCATTACTAATGCAAATATTATGCAACTCAAAGGGCATCCTTGTCTTATTCTTCCTTAATATTTATTTCCTTACTTAACCAACCCTTAATTAATACCTTTAAATTATTATATTTGTACAAAGTCTCACACACACACACACACACACACACACACACACACACACACACACACATGTTCTTTATTTCATCACTCATATTATAGGACTTAAATATGGCCTATAAAATTCAGTGTTGCTTAGGTTCAGAGGTTCATAGGTTAGTACTAAGCTAACTGTCCTTGCGAGCCATTTTAAGCCTAGCCAGTTATCCCTTGTGAGACTCAAACCCTGCACCTTGTGTTTGTAAGGCAAACACCTTAACCATTAGGCCACCCTCCCAACCTTTAGTGTCAAAGGCTTTACTTAAGTCTCCTACCATGATTTGTAATTTTTCTTGTCTATTTAAGCTATGATCCACTAACTGTCTAACAACCACTAACAATTCTAAACTTCCTATTCCCCTAACACTATATATTGTATCTTGTGTAATACTCACAAGTTTTATTTCCATTCTTTTTTGTATAATTTTCATAAAAAAATAATTGTCCATATCATTCAGTACAATAGGCCTTCAATTCCTTATTTCATTTCTTTTACCTTTCTTCCATATAAATTTATATTTCCCAATACATAGTTCCTTATATATGAAACCCTCATTCAACCACTCTTTTAACACTTCTATAAAGTATTTATTCTGTTCTTTTGTCATGTTTCTATACATTTGGTATTCTATTCCATCAGGTCCTGCTACTGTTTCTACATTTACTTTTCCTAATATTCTGTATAATTCCTCTAATACTATTCTCTTTTCCAAATCCATATTATCTTGATTAGAAAATGTTTTAGTTTTCCATAATATTTTTCCTTTCTTTCCCCTTAACTTCAATCATTTATTGTACAAAATCCACTACTATTTTCATCATATTATTTTGATATCTCTGTATCATTCCCTTTCCATTGTTCAAGTCCCTCATTATACTGTCTTCTTTTATTACTTTACTTAAATACAGAGCAACTTGTTTCTTTTCCTGAAGAAAATATCTTTGTTTAATTTTTTTCTTGTTTTATCCCATAACTTTCTTTTTCATTAATGAAACATGGGTTTATGTTTACTGACAAAATGTTCAAATCATCGAACTTCTGATAAGCAAATACAACCCAGTGAATGTTCATTCATCTAATGTTCAGTTCAGTGAATGTGTGAGATTGGGAAAGTAACTAACTGGCCAACATTTCCCTGTGTCACACACCACACTATTTCAAACCCAGCAGGTTTGGGGGATGAAACCCCTTCACCCCACAGTGGGGAAAAGGGAATGGAAGTAGTTGGCCAACATCAAGAAATTTGTCCTATTCCTCAGTATATTGCAATCTTGGAGTTGGTATATATAGCTACAGAGGTGTGGGGAGTGCAGGCCCCACCTATGTGTGTTTGAAATAGTGCAGTGTGTGAGATGGGGAAATTTTGTCCAACATGTTACTTTCCCCATCTTACACATTTGCTGACCTGAACGTTCAATGAATGAATATTCACCGGGTTGTGTTCAATGATCAGATGTTCCATAACTTCAACATTTGATCAGTAAATATAGACCCATGAAACATTTATAGTTTTTTTGCAAAATTACCGAATGCTTATTGACTTACATTATTATACCCTTTCTTCACTTCTTTCCTCTTATTTCTTTGCCACACTGTATAACATTTTTTATATTTTTTCTTAAAAGACACACACCATTCAGCAAATGTTTATAGAATTGTATCATCTTAATGTGATCCTCCATAATTCTGTCTTATTTCCCCCTTTCCTTCCCATTCTTTCTCATTTAACCCTTTTAAACCTTTTCATATGTTAATACTCTCTTTATTGTATCTTATCTCTAGCCAAATAACAATATGATCTGAAAAAACAGTTTCTACCCTCCCTTCTTCTACAGTCTGCAATGTTTCAAATCTCAGAACATAATCTATTTCCATTTTATATATTCCCCTACTATAATCACTATTATTCCATATACTCAATTTACCATATCTTTTAATTTCCATCACTTTTTGACATCACCTCCTGTTTTCTGTTTTTGCTTAAATCACAATTTAAATCTGTTGCTATAATAATTTGCATATTTATAACCACATAGTTCAGAATTTGATTAAACACGTTTTCCAATTCTTTGTTTGTAAGATTTACATATAACAAAATTATTCTATATACCATCTCATTTCACCTTATACCTTCAATAGTTATCGTTCCCATTATTACTAATGCTATATCCAGAATTTTGACTGTCTTCTTAGTCTGAATTCCATTTTCTGGACAAGTATCTTGACCTAAATTCCAAACAATATCACTTCCCCATAAAATTTCTGTTTTCAACCTATGTTTTTTCATTAATAATCAAATATCTTCCATTATTACTATGCCCCTATCTAATTCTTTACACCATTCTATAATAGGCAATCTTCTAACTGTACTTTTTAAACTATTTAGATTTATAGCTAGTATTCTTCAATTAAATATCTTCCTTTTCCAAAGATTCATATTAAATTAATATTATTAACCCTTAACATTTTCCTTTCTTTCTTTTTTCAAATTTAGCCCCATGAATTTTCTTTTTCTCTCTCATAACCTTTTACAAATTGTGTTCTTTTTGCCTTTATATATTTTCTAATATCTTCTTCATCACTAATCTTAGAACCTCCTTCTATGTTCAATTCTTCTTTTTTTGTAGTTCATTTCTATCTTCTTATTGTTGCCTTTGTTTATAACCTCCTATTCTCCTTGCTTCTGCCCCTGCTCATCTTGATTTATTGTTTAAATTTCTTCTTGTGTTTGTTCCTGCTTCTCTTGCTCAAACATACTTGCTTTTGTACTTCATCCTGCCCTTCTTTACAATCCATCCACATATTCCTAACCTTATTACATTTATAACACTTCAATTCACAGTTTATCACACCATGTCCTATTTTACCACAATTATAACATTTTTCTTTCAACACAATTCATAATCAAATGATCTGTCTTTCCACCAAAAAAAGTTTTTAATGGACCCTAACATTTCACAACTCCCTTTTGACCTTCAGCATTTATAATACTAGGAATATGCATACTTTTTTAATTTTCCATTTTCAGTATATACTGAAGTTCAATTCCTCAATACCTAGACCTCTGTTATAATACACATTGGAAATGCCAATTATTTCTTTGCATACATTACTGAAGTGTCTTTTTAAAGTCTCTTTTTTAAATTCAGTCCTAAATTGTACATGCATTTTTTCTTGGTTTCCCTATAAAAATCTTTAAACATTCTTAAGTTCCAAGGAGCTTAGTCTTTCTTTTTTCATATTGCCCCCAAATTCCTTTCCATTAGATGTCCATTTTTAAATATAATGTCACAAAAAGTCTCTTTACTTGTATGAATAACAGCTCCTGCATCTGTAGGTTTAGTTCACAGTGGAGAAATGATGTTGTTCCATACCTCATATCTTTCCAATCCTCTGTCTTCTTTACTGCAGATCCTTACAATAAAACTTCTCTGCTTAACCTCTGATGCCTGCCCCTCTACTTTTTTTCTTCCCTTCTCCCTTACTATATCTGCTTATGATTTACTTTTCTTGACAGCATCATGTATGAGTTCTGAAATGTATTTTTGTATTTTGTACATTATATCCACCAGGAAATATCCTTACCACTCTGTGGCTCACTCACCATCAGCAAATCCTGCAAAATGTCATCCCACAACCCTCCTGACTGGAGGGTTGTAACAACAAATCTATTGCTATCCATAGTTTCCAAAGCAAAAGATTCCTGCTGGAACCTGCATTCCAGATTCTATGAAGGTCTGATTACCTTCACCTCTCTGTCTGCTCCATTACAAAAGTGCTTTTATATTTAATCATTTTATCAAGATGGGAAAGCTTGACCAATGGCCACATAACTCCAGCACACTCCTTCTTCTCCCATTGCTGATGTGAAGTCTCAATTGACTTCACTTCTACATCAACCACCTTCCTCTCCAATTCCTTTCTTCATGCCAACGAAAGACTTGTCTGCCTTATTCACCTCAAACATAATGCAATTTTCAAAAAAAGAAATGAACTGTCAACAACAGTTTTGGACGCCATGTCAGTATACCTCCTGCTTCTCACCTACCCATCTGGAATGGAAGCAGGAAGCACCACAGCAACAATGGTCCTACTCCCTTCTGGTTTTAAGGAAGTTATATTTTAATATATAAAATTTCAGCAACAATATCATTTTATATCAAATCTAATATAATCTTTTTTTCAGGCATAACATCTAATTCTACTTAAAATTATTTGAATTGAATGTTTTGAATTATGTTGCCATTATTAATTTGTACTATTTTGGCTAAAGGTTTGTATATTCCCAAATATTTGAAGCATTACATTTCCAATTGTATTTGCATGTCTCTTCCAGGTCCTGGACTGACATTTTGATTAGTTAATATAGAGTTCCTTTTTGTTTTCATGAAATCTAAGAGCAGATATTTTCTCAAATTCTTTTTAAAAAGTTATCTAAATATTTTATAGAAGAATAAAGTTTGGATAAATTCAATAACACAATATATTCATATATTGAATTTATAATGTATGTTTATTTTTTATCTTAAAAGTTGTTTAAATTATTTATTTTCTTTTAAATGTAATCCTACATAGGACATATACATATTAAATATCTGATTGTGAAATTCAATCTTCATTATTACCCGGTCTTGTTTTTCATTGTATTTAATATGAAAATACCATCCCAACTTCCCCATACCACCTGGGATAAAAAAAGAGAAAAAAGTAGAAATATTTCTTAGACACTTCCTTCAAAGCCTTAATCAGTTATTTCAAATAACATATACTAATTAAATATAAAGCATGATTTGTCTATTGAAAATTCAAAATTTATCTGAATAATCAGATTCCAGTATGATAAGATGATTCTTTTAGTATCCATACTGGCTAATGCCAACATCTTAAAAAGTGCACGTGGTGGTAAGGAAATCTGCAAAGACTTCACATATCATTCGATACATGCAGAGGAGGAACAAGGTTTAAAAGAAGGCAGGTTTTGAATGAATTATATAATGGTTGACTAAGAATGACTGACTGGATGTGTTAAAAGTGATGTATAATGTTTGCAGCAACAGTTGTGTCGCACAGTTTGATATGTATAATGTTTGCAACTGAAATTGTACATGTAGCATGGCGTATGTCATATATGATAATTTTATAAAGATGTTTCTTGTTTAAAAAAGTTTACACAGGAAAATAAAAAATAAATAAAAAAATACTTCACATATAGGAATGACTAGAATCAAATTTATGGTTAGTAATATTTTTATTAATTATAGTTTTTTTTCCACACCAAAAACAATTCTTGGACAAGTCTACCACATGTGATACCAGTCACCCTGGAGACCACAGTCACACCAAAAGTGTTTATTTTTAGTTGTCCAACTCATACCAACTAGGATTCTGTAGATAGAATAGTATACCCTTTGATGAATAACCCTATCTCTAAGTTACCTAAAATCAAGTTTAGACATAGTGATTGAAATTCCTCTATATTTTCAGGAGATGAAAATTTAGAATAATATTTCTCTAGAATTCTGCAAATATAATAATTAACTTTTATTAAACGTATGTTTTTTTTTCCAATTTTTTAGAGAAAATATATTTTGTGATCTGTCAAATTTTCAGAAATAGCTTTTTGTATCTTTTCTGTACTGTTAAAAATATAACTGAAGAGGATGGGAAGCTCTGGTTTAAATCTTCCATATTCATATTACCTGCTGAAGTTTCACTTTACTGATAAATGTTCTTTCAAAGGACTTAAGCATAATATAAAATGGGACTTACTGTATATAAGCAGCTCATACTAAAATAAAGATATTAATGAGAATATATGCATTTAATTCTTAATCATCATGTTAACTGAATGGAACTGAGTGTTTCTAGATGAGGGCACCTGAAAACCACCAGAAACTGTTGAAGGACATATTTGCCATACACCAGAGAAAAGCCTAGTTTTTCATCTTTAAGATTTTGCCATACATATGCATTAATAAAATAGGGCATCCTATTATATTGTAGGATCATTGATACTGTAGCACCCATCAGATGGTTAAACAGATAAAATATTCCAATGTATTCAAGGTGACCCACCTCTCCAGATAAATGTCCTCCAATTTCTCTTAAATTTATTATACCACAGAACATTTGGAGGGACAATTAAACCTTTAATATAACTGCATAATATCTTTAATTTCCAAAAAAAATTCTCCCTGTAAAAATTAACTTTATGTTAAATCATTTAAGTCATGCCCACCATTTTATCATTCATAGGTATATGTATATATAGATATATATAAATTTTCTGTGCAACCACTGTATGCTGGCTTTGTCTTACAATTTGCCAGCCTAGCATTTTTAAATTATTAACCTTTGCCACATTAAATCCAAGTTTTACCTTATTCTTAAAAGCATTACTTTTAGTACACTTGATTGACTAACCTGTAAGTTGTGAAATATAATCAGAAATCTTAAAAATAGTCTGAAATACTAAACAAAATACTAAATAAATTAATAAGATAAATACACTAGACTTCAACCTTTGTACTTTTATTTTGTCTTACTGAATTAGCTAATCATTTGATTTTAAATTCCAAAACAATTGATGAAAGAGGGCACTCTTGCTTTATTCATGTTTTTATTTTTACTTATTGTAGTAAATATACATATATTATTTATTTTTTTATTATTTCTATTTAACACAGTTAATAAGCTTATAATACCTCCTGGTGTACCTCTCAATCCAAAAGTAAAAAATATAGACAAAACCAAAATAATGAGGGCAAAGAGACAAAAATAGGAACCTATTTTAAATATTGCTCTTATAAACTTTGAAAGTTGAAGGAATAATAGGTTTTATGCTATCAAAACTTTTCTGAAAAATATGAAGTCTGAAACTTAAATGTCTATCACTATTTAGTGACATCAGTCCTTAGTGATTAGCTATAAAACTACAAATTTTATGAGGAACAGACCAAAAATATAAGGACAAAAATCTGGACATTCTTCAAAAATCTGGACAGTTGATTTATACATTGATAGTACTTCCTAAGTGCTTCTAATATATTTTCAGAAGTAGTAACTGATTTATTATTAATACGGTCTGATTTTTTTTGTATCTAATATATGTTTGTTAATAATTTGGATTTTATTGTCAGCCTTGGTAGACCCTCCAAAATAATGAAATAAGCTTATAGTTTTTCTTTTTGTAATGTAGGCATTACTTTATGATTGAAGATTTGTGGATATTTCTTATTTAAAGCTTTGTTTGTTCTATATATTTATTTTTCCTGTTAGCATCTTTAATTTATTGACATTTAGCTTATTTTGATTTTTGCAGTCTCATTATCTCATTCTTTAACACATTTATATTATATACTAATTTTACCATATGCATATAGCATCAATGTGCCTCATAACATTATTTCCACCCTGCCTTTATCACAGTTATTAAAATGTTATTTCCATATTTAACTGTTCTTTTAATTATTTTAATTTAGTTGTATAAAACAGAATTCTTTTAACTATAGCTAGTTTTTGTAACTTAATTCTACAGTGGATATGAAGGCATCATGATCTGATAGGAACACATCACTTTAAATTAATTTACTTTTGTGTTTAGTGCATTGGTTGTATGAAATATGTTAATCCTAGTATATCTGCTAAAGACATACAAGTCATGTGAGCAGTATAATGAATCAGGGTCTGTTAATTTAATTGTTTTAAATCCAGCAGATGTACCCAGTCTTTAATATTATTGCTGCCACAAATATTCTGGGTTCTTTAGATGTAGTTGTGTAATTTTTATATAATACACCTAAAGTATCCTCCTAGTATAACATTTTATTTTGTTTTATTTTATTTATTTAAATTAGTATTCAAAGATTCTTTAGCATATCTCACTCCAAGGACTGAGATCCAGTATATAAGTTTTCTAGTGTGAACACCCTATTCTGATATTAAATTATTACTGTTGTGAACATACCATTGTTACCATTATAAGAATAAATATCACAATGGTACTTTTCCAAAGAATCATTAGTCCTCTTCTTTTTTCTTTAAAGGGAGACTTTGCTATTATCTTGCAATTCTTAAATTTGTATCTATATAAACCCTTTCCACTAAACATTATCATTGTAATAGAACTATATCTCCCTTATTGCTTTCAGATATTTTATTAGTTCACCTCTTTTACAGCCATTACTAAAATCATTAATGTTTACTGACACAATTTTAAGATCTGTACTTTTTAGTAAATTATCTATTTTTATAGCAAATAATTGATTTTGGTTATACAGTTTTCTATTCATGAGTTTGTTCATTAATTATATTACTATATTAAGTTATGGTTTTAAATATATAATTGACAAACATGTTACATTTGTTCAGCAAAAAACTAAACTAAGTAACTCCACAAAAATAAAAATCTAAACAAATTAATATTATTCAAGCCTCTTACTGACCCTGTCTTGAAACATAAAGTTCCTAGTCTGATTAAAAATTCCAAACAGACTACCCTCTTCCTAATCTAATGTAACTAACTATTCTTTACTCGTAGTGATGCAGCAGAGGATATGAAGATATAATGAATTATCAAATTGTGATAAAAATTAAACTGTCAGGTCACTGTTTCACTGTAAGCGTTGAGGAGGCAAACACACACACACGCTCGCGTGTTTGTGTGTGGTAGGGGTGACATTCAATCTGTCAATCAAATCTGGATTTCAGCAACAGAGTGAATGGTATGTGAAATACATTGAGTGTTTAGTCGTCAAATGTTTCAGCTCTCTGAAGATGGAAAGTTGACCATATGTGGGTAAGGTAAGCATGGGACTGTCATTAGGAGGTGTGACTATGTGAGTATTTGCAAGTTGGGGTTACATTAAAGGCTAGGTAAGGAGAGAGATTTAGTGTTGTGCATGTGTGCTATTGCTGTATATGCTGTGTCTCTGAGTGTCTTGTGTAGACGTAGTGTTATCAAAAGGGTTGTTGTAAAGAAAGGTGTAAGGTTGGGGTTAGTGGCAGTGACAGGGTTATGGTTAGAGTTAGTATGCAATAGTAAGCTGCTGCAGTGGGGGGTGAAACTCCATGTTTAGGTTACTTTGGTATAGGGCTTATTTGTTTCCTCAATTATGTTGAAGGAGAGACAAAGTTTGTATAGATGATGAATAATGGAAAATAGATGGTGTATGGGTCTATTTCAAATGCTCGAAGTTGCAGAACATCGAACCACACATCATCGAGGATGAGATGATCGATGTTCTACAACACTGAACATGAAAGCAGACTAAATTTTAAAAGATAAAACTTTGCTTGTAGGTTTTTGCAGGGGGCAAGCCCCCCTGCACTCCCCACATGGGGGGCTGCACCCTCACACTCCCTGCTACTTAAATATACCAACTCTAACATCACACTACAGTGAACAGAATGGTAAATTTTCCATTCTGTGCCATTCTCTTCACTGTATTCCGATCTCGGAGTTGGTGTATTTTAGTAGCAGGGGGTGTGGGGGATGTAGGGGGGCTTGCCCCCTGCAAAAAAGTGAAATAAGCTTTCATGTTTCAGTTTTTTTTTTGAGTTCAATATTGCAGAACTTAAATCCTGTAGTCCTTGATGATTAGAGGTTCGATGTTCTGCAATTTTGATACTGTGAAGTGGACCCAGTATACAGTACAATAAAACAAAGCAAAAGTGTATCTGCACCTGTGGAGACATTTCTGGCTTTCAGTGATGCATTTGTTTTTTTTTTTTGTTTGTTTGTGTTTTTTTTTTGAGATTGAACATATGGATAAATGGGTGGGAGATTCAGGTTTATTTCCCAGCTGCAATGTTTTAGGGGCTTGGGACAGAAGACAGTAAATTTTGGAGGAGGCTTGTAATGTTCACTTACTAGGTGAAATAAAAGGGATAGTTATCACTAAAAATGCAGTAGTGTGGCAGTGTTAGCAATCTTTTATAGAATACTGGTTAAGGAAAGATACAGAAGGGAGCACTTTCTTGATCCAAAGCTTGGTCTGGTGCATTGTTTATTTAGTTGTTAATCTAAGGTCAGTAAGGTAGTCTACTCCTTCAGAATTGGTGGGCATGAGAAGATTTAGTAGTAATGTGTGGAAATATTTTGTGACATTTGAAGGGGGAGGGACATAAGCTAAAAGCAAAGGTTAATTTGTTATGCTTGTTAATGTGCAGCTGTATGAGTTGCTAGTTTGGAGCATGGTGATTGCTGGATGTGCTTGAGGTTGGGAAGGGAGACTTTGAGGTTTTTGTTTTATAAGCATCACAGTTCCTTCATACACTTTGGTTCCTAGTCTACTGTTGAACAGGTAGTAGTTGGGAAAGTGGTGGTTAAGACTGGTTGTGCTGATTGTTAATTAAGTTTCCATGATACATACTATGTCTGGGTTATAAGTATTAAGAAAGGAAATTAGTTGTTGCAGTTTATTCTTAATGCTGCCTGCATTAAGTAATTCTGTTGAGATCTGCTTGTTAAGTACTAGAGGAACGTGTAGATTTTAGGAACCAGGGAGTTTATTTCAGTTTAACCTTGGCCAAGTAGGATATTTATTAGTGGAGTCAACTGGATTGTAAATTTTAGGAATTTGATGAGAGGTGGTGAAGGGGACTTTCTTTGTTTTTATTAATTCTCCATATAGTGCAAATTTAAATGTACTTAATATAATGTTTTAGTACACTGGTGAGTATCTCCTGGTTTTCTTTGTTGAAAGCGTGGTGTCGGTGAACTTGGACACTGCTGTCTATATTTCCATTTTCCTAATTATTGTAGATTATGGTCTCTATGTTACCAGAAAATATCTTAGTAAAACCAGTTACAAAGCCAGAAATTCATTTATGTACTCCTCAAAAACCAAATATCTTTTTCCTCTTTTGATTCATCTTCTGTAAGTAAAGCCATTTTATGCTGTTGTTCTCTGTAACTTCTAATTGGAAGTGTTTATAGTCTCAGAAGTAGACTTCTCAAAGTGATTACATCAAATACGTAAAAAACTAAACTTTAACCCACTCACATTCATCTCATCCCTCAAAGAATGTAACTGGCATCCTCTAAAGTGCCTCAGTCTTGATGACGCAGTTGAATTTTTTAATACTACCTTCCCGAGCATCCTTAATTACCATGCCCCCATAAGACTTTCCAGAACCAAAGTGCAACCCTCCCCATGGCTACAGAAAACCACTAAGTCAGAAATGATAAACAGGGATAAAGCCTGGGAGCACTGGTGCAAAACCGAAACCCCCTCAACTAGACAGAAATTCTTAGAACTATGCAATGGAGTCAAAAAGCTAATAAAACAGGATAAATTCCAATACTACCAGTCTGCCCTAGACTCCTCACAACACAGCCGCAAACAATTCTGGTCCTCCATAAACTCCATCTTCCACCCAGGTAAAGCCAGTACCCCTCCTCCTAACATCCCTCACTCCTCAGAAAATATTGCTACCTCATTCAACACACACTTCACCCAAACCATACTATCACTAGCTAAACAACACAACCCCCCTTCCCTCCAACCCACACCTTCAACTAGTAATCTCCCCAATGCCTTCTCTTTTTCTCCTGTACTTACCTCCAATATAAAAAAACTCTTAACTAAACTTAAGCCCACCAAATTAGCAGCAGACAACCTCCCAAGTGAATACCTACAAAACTCAGCTGATGTTCTGGCCTACCCAGTATCCATCTTGATTAACAGATCTGTGTCAGAAAGTTACGTTCCCACACTGTGGAAAGTATCACATACAATTCCCCTCCACAAAGGTGGAACCTCCACAGAACTAACTAATTACTGTCCCATAGCTATTCTCTCTCCACTCTCCAAAATACTAGAGAGATGCATACACTCTCAGGTCTTAGACTACCTCCTTACTAACAACCTCCTTTCCAATACTCAGCATGGTTTCCGACCAAACCATAGCACCACCACTGCCTTACTCTCCTTTACTAACATTATCCTTCAGCATAAAAACAATGGCTATCTCTCCTCTGCTACTTTCCTAGACCCATCTAAAGCATTGGACATGGTCCCACACAAACAACTTATCTCTGTCTTCAATAACCTATCCTTCTCTCAATCAGTCACCAACTGGTTTCAGAGTTACCTGTCTGACCACCAATAATCCATTGTATGTCAGAATGACATATCTCCCCAACTACCTGTCACCATAGGGGTTCCCCAAGGATCCATCCATGGATGCCTACTCTTCTCTGTTTTCACCAATAATCTAGCCTCTGCCACCAAACATGGCACACTCATACAATACACAGATGACTCAACCATCATCTACTCAGCCCAGTCCCTACCCAAACTGAAAAAAGTCACACAGTAAGCCTTTTCCTCTGTTGAAACTTGGTTATCCAATGCCCAATTAATACTCAACCCAAACAAAACTAAACTACTCATCTTCCAACCCACCAAACATACTCAAAACAACTCTCACTTTAACATCACAGCAAAAGACAACACCACTATATACCCAACTGAACACACCAAATTGCTAGGAGTGGAAATAGATAATAAACTAAAATTTGACATTCACATATCCATGACCATAAAAAAAAGTCCACAAAAAACTAGGAGCGTTATACAGAAATAAGCAACTTTGCACCAAAGCAGCAAAGATTTAGATAGCAAATACTCACCTTATTTCCACCCTACTTTATGCCTCTCTAATATATACCAACCTAAGGCAATGCGATCTAAACAAGCTAGAGACCTGCTACAACAAAATCACCAAATTCGCCACAGGGGCATCCTACCATAGTCACCACTGTCTCTCACTTGCTGAACTGGGCTGGCTTGAACTCCCTCACCTCCTTCAGTGGTATCAACTCTCACTCGCCCCCAAACTAGTAAACCATCCACTAAATGTCCCATCCCTCCAGAATCTACTCCAACCCTATCGCACCACCAGACCACTAAGATCCAGCAACACAAATCACTTGCAGATCACTAAAGCCAATAACTCTGCTGGTGAAGCACTATTCTCTTGCACCATAGCCAAATTATGGAACTCCCTCCCACCCACAATTACCTCCATACCATCATGCACCCACTTCAAAACTTTACTAAAAGTGCACCTAAGAATATGCTGGCTATGCCCTTGCAACTCCCACTCTTAATATCACCCACCCCATCCAACCACTACCTTTCTTTCCACTCCACTAACTACCTTGCGTATAGCAAGCTCAGATGCTCATAAGCCTAGTACTTATTATACAACAGGAACTTCTTATTGTAACATTTGTTAATGTCTGTTATGTACTTCATAGATAAAGATTCTAGTTGTCTACTGATGTACTATGTTCTTCATCTGTAAATATGTTGTAAGTGATTGCTATGTCAAATTGTTAATCGCTATGTAATCCAATGTAACTACTGTCTGTTTATTTTAACTGTGGAGCTTTTTTCCCCGGGCCTCCGCTGAAAATGGACCTACGTCCAGTCGGACACTCCCGGTCAACAAATGTAAATAAATAAATAAATAAAATAAATAAATTACATTTTATATGCAAGAATTTTGCAAATGACAGAGAATCCAGTAAAGACCTTTTATGATTGTAAGGAAATCACTTAACCAGACAGTGCTCCTTGGGTGAATCTATAAAAGTCAGTGATATAATCTAGTTAACACATATAAATAAATTGTACATACTGTAACTTCACTGTAATTGCAATCCTTTAAGTAGTAAGTTTTCCAGCATGTTTTTCTTCCCTCTGCCCTTGTTATATTAGGTCCCAAGATAGATCTTACACAGGTTTATGTTCTTGTAAACCAATGCTGACAATATCTGGCTTTGAGAGCACAGACTGAAAAATTTCTTGGAATTTCTAGTCTCTCCTGGTGTGTGATCTAGGCTTTATGTTTATGGCAACTGCTCTTTCTTTGTAGTCTAACCCTTGTTTTCCCTAATTATCCCATTTTCAGTCTCCTCGTGGCTGTGATAGCAGACAGAATAGTGAATCACAAGATTTTACTATGTCTTGTTGAGTCAAATTCAGCTGAAGCTTCAAACAGACAGACAAACTAGCTGGATCTTCAACCAGGTAAACAAAAATACATTTTTCTGCAGGGGTGTAAGCCCATTCCACTCCTCATGCTTAGCTATTTTTATATACCATCTTCACTGTCACACAACTTTGGAGAAAAATGAAAAGCCCCAAAACATTGAACCGTTGCCTCTGCACAAATAAAAACTGCACTGGTGCTTATTCTTAATGGAGAACAGTGCTTGATGAGCTGCAGATTGAAGAGCTTTACTTAATGAGTTGAAATCTCATCCATTTTATAACTGGCTGACACTGGGAAGCTGATTTGGAAAACACACCATCTTTTTTGAGGACTTTGGACTCCAAGTCCTATCTATGACTGCCTCAACATGTTTTTGCACTTGACCTCAGCAGCATCATTCTCTCGGCCTTATTTGCATATAATTACTCATCATTACTTTCTGTCGGAAATATGGAATACAGTTTCAAATGAGTTATTTAAAGTACTGACAAGTTTTAAACGTTGTGCCACAACCACCTAAAGCTTGGACCAGCCTTGGACCACATCACTGTAGTTTCTCCTGACTCATAATATAAGTTTCCCTACATATATATTCCCTACCAGGTATCAGCAAACATGTAAGACTGCTTTATTAGCAATTAAATTTGTGGCAAGCACAAGCATACCCACTGTATTATATAATTACATAGTCAGTAGTATGTTATTTAAAGAACTAAATGGAAGATCAGACTAAACCTCGAATTAAAGCTACCCTCTGAAGCTTATAATAATTTCAAATCCTTCTTTAATGATATCAGAAAAATAAGAAATAACAATAAGTAATGTTCTGAACTAATCCAAAATGGCACCACCTACTCTGACCCTAAAGACATAGGTAATATACTTGCTGATAAATTTAGTGCTAACTTTACCCCATAAACAGTCATCAAAATTTATTTAATCCCTGAATTTTATATCCCCAAGATCTCAAAAGGACATATCTTAACTGTGCTCATGAAAGCTAACAATATCACTTCCACAGGGCCAGGTAATTTACCTGGATGCCCAATAAAAAGCTCTAAACATGCTCTCACAGAACTCCTCCTGAACATGTTTAATTTAAGTTTAATACAGTTTAGATCCCTGATCTATGGAGGAAGGCTGTTATGAATGATCTTCACAATAAAAAACTTACCACTGACACTGATAACTGTAGTCCCTTAAGCAAACCTAGCCTAACCTGCAAAGCAATAGGACACATTATATCAGACTGCATAAACTACATCATCAGAAACCTCATACAACTAGATTCTCAACAGTTTGGTTTTGTCAAGGGTAGGCCACATCTGCTTAGATGTGGTAGATAGAGGTCATTTAGTCTATGCATCACATTTGGATCTGTCTAAGGTACTTGAAGCCATCAGCCAATCATGGTATTGTAAATTAGCTAAAATACCTACATAAAAACTCTTGCATAGTAAGGTGAATAGCAAATTGACAAATAGCACTCACATAGTTAAATTGGGAGATGACACTTTAGATTGCAAGAAAGTACCTAGCAGGATACCTCAGAGCTTGTTGCTGGGACATATACTTTTCTGACCAACAAACTGTAATCTTAGGCTTCTGTAGATAACTCTAAGGTAGGTGTTATGGCATGTTATTGTTTATTCAACCAAGGATATGGATTCACTACTGCACAAACTAATCCTTACAAACCAGTGGTGCATAGAAAAAGGAATGAAGTAAATGCAAAAAAAAAGTACAATATTGTCACATTTGATAATGAAACCTCATCTACAACTTACAGTATAGCCAATGTCCAATTTCATACTGACAGAGTAATCAGAGGTCCTGGCACCTTGGTTGACAACTCCCTCTCAGTCGACCACCATGTATCATCAGTAGTCTGAAAATCCTTCTTTCCTACCCCAAATGATATCAAACAGCATGTCATCTAGGCCAAAGGAACTTGTCATCCCTCTCTACTCATCTCTAATAAGACAAATTGCAGAGTACAATGTACCTATCGAGACATGTCAAGAAGGTCTAAATGCCCCAGAGGTTCTTAATCAAAAACTACAACAGGTCTAAAGACTCTTAGTTAACACGATAAGCTTGAAACCCATTCTATATTCTAGATGTCTTACAGTCTTCAGCTCTATGACTTTCATTGTCTCCCATAAGGGACCAAACGCTTGTTGAGCTCTTGCACACACCACAGACACCTTCTTAATCAGCATATAAATAAAACATGTTTGAGGTACAGATATATTACCCAACATTTCACCCATCTCAGGAAAAAAATCCCTTCTCTCATCCTTCAAAACAAACCTTGATGATTGGATGGGCATCCACAAAGTCACTCTCGGCCTAATCAGATCTGTTTCTGGAAGGGGGTAGTAAATCATTGTGGTGGCTATTGACAATGTATGCATGGTTTCTACACTTACTTGCCTTGTAATTTGTATGATTCTGTGATCCTAAACAAAAGACAGTTATTGTCCCTTTCTTAAAAATTCTTAAAATTAATTTACAACTATAAGTCTTTCATTTTGATATAGAGATGCCTCCTTCCATCTGTCTATCCATTCATTTTGGAGCCTGGATTTTCTGGTTAGAGGCACAGTGGTAGGAAGATGAGCAAAAGAGCAGGGTAGAGCAGGATTAAATTTGATGTCCTCAACAATAGTTTCCAGCTTATCTGGACAGGCTGAGAGATAGAATCCATTTAACATATCTTGGATCTACCCTGCATACCCCTTCCAAAGGGGCCCATGCTTGGTGAATCAGTTGTGGGAGAAACCTAGTGGTCATCATAATGAAATGCCCATAATACCTAATTTGACTTTTCTCAACCTGGAGGAGCAGTAGTTGTATCACAAGATCACCCAGTTTGCCATTGCTATTGAGTCTGAGCCCAGCTACCCTGTGAAATAATCCGATTGTTGTTGCTTGTATCTGTTATTACAACTTTTTATTCTGTGTGTGTGTGTGTGTGTGTGTGTGTGTGTGTGTGTGTGTGTGTGTGTGTGTGCACGCGTGCGCACGCGTGAATGATCGCATGCATACATGCACACATAACTGTCCACAATTTTGCAGAATTTCTGATTTTTATCTCATATTTTGTTTTTTCCTCATAAACTTTGTGGTTTTCTGACAAATCATTGAGGAATCAAGTCATCAAATAATGACAGACATTTGAGTTTCAAACTTCATATAATTTCAAAAATACATTCTAGTGCAACTGTTATTCTATGAACTTTCATGTTTATAAGAGCAAACGTTAAATTCTGTCCCTGATTTTGGGCCTTTGTCTCCTCAATATTTTTGTTTTGTCCAGAATTCTTGCACTAAGATGTTGATTGGTTTAGCTGGATGTAAGCGATTCTATGGTACTTACAAAAAACAATAAAGACATTTCCCTTGTGTCTTGCCATTACCACCTTGGCACTCCCTTGAAAAAGAGACTGCTGGACTCGTGGGACTAATGTGGTTAACAATGCTTAAATATAGATCTTAATTCTTGTTCTGTTCTTGCAACTTCAAAAAAATATTAAAAACTACACTCTTAAATTGCTTGGAATAAAGCAAGTGAAATGCATGCCTGGAGAGAATCCACATCATTTGGTTTACTGTTTGTTGCAAAAATGTGGTTAGAAGTGGAATGGCAGTTACCTATCAGGCTACATGCTCTTTAAATTGGCTCTACCTGCTCAGCTTCAGTAGGAGAAGCACATTTATGCAAAGCTAATGTTAACTGCTAAATAACTCCTCAGTCAAAGCCACAATCTGTAGGAAGGTCTGACAGTTTTTTTGCACGCTTTGCTTGTTCTTAGCCTAAAGGCTGACAGATGATTAACATAATTAAAATAATTGCACATTCTGTCCCACCTAAACATTCCCTTCCATGGTTGAAAAGTTTCTATGGATTGTGGAAAATCATCCCCTGGAAAATGTAGTATTAGTTAACGTTAATATTTAATGGGAAAAGAAGTATGATGCATATATCTATCCCAGTATCATATTGCAATGCTTTGCAACACTATTACTAGAACCCACAAGCCTACATTAATTCATAGGTGGTAATAACTGTTGAGCAAACCAAGCATACTCTCATCTGACACAAGACTAAATGTATTAAGCTTATATATATCAATGCATGCAATTTAGGAAAAAGAAACAATCTATCAGGAATAGCTTAAAGCTATTTGTCAATGTAATAAACTTGAGAAAATAAAGAACATTGCTAATAGAAATTGACTGACAGCTATTAAAATGGGTTCCCTACGTTAGAACGACAGCTCAGAAGATCGACACTCAAATCACCGACGCCAGAAGAACGAAACCTCAAAAACACGAAAGTTGACATGCCCGACAAACCACAATCCTGACACTTAACAAAACAAAAAGTTCACTGTTACACACAACACACACACAACACAAGCACACCAACAACCTAAAAACCTACACTACACCTTACACAGAACCTTACACAGAACTAGCTATGCACAAACCTTAACCCACACCCTAGCACTAAGTCCCTCACTATCGCACACTTACCTTACCCGCACCCTAACCCTAAGTCCCTCACTATCGCACACTTACCTTACCCGCACCCTAACTCTGAGTCCCTCACTATCGTACACTTACCTTACTCGCACCCTAACCCTAAGTCCCTCACTATCGCACACTTACCCGCACCCTAACCCCCTCACTATCGCACACTTACATTACCTGCACACTAACCCTAGGTCCTTCACTATCCCACACTTACCTTACCTGCACCCTAACCCTAAGTCCCTCACTATCGCACACTTACCTTACCCGCACCCAAACCCTAACTCCCTCACTATTGCACACTTACCGGGTCGCGCTCACAAGTTACCCTTGTTGGTGTTTCCGCTGTCGGGGTTACGACTTGTCGGTCATCTGCTTCGTCGGTCTTCTGGTGTCGGTGTTTTGTGTGTCGATCTTCCGAGCTGTCGGTCTAACATAGGGAACCCGTTAAAACACATCCCATCTCTTGCTGAATTTCCATGATTCTTTAATTTATAGTCCTGCAGGAATAGCTGATCCCACCTCTCTTGTTAGAGTTTAATATGGTAAAACAACACTCTGACCCTTACATCAGTACATTAGTAAGATAGTTATATAATTTTTATCAGCCTAGGCAAACTTAACTTGAAACTGACTAGCTAGAAGTCAAGTTTGAAATGAGCTTTCTATATTGTGCCCCATTGTTTCCCATTAAAACACCTATACTGAACCACCTTTCAAAACCGTGTATAGAAATTTTGGCCAAAAATAGAACATAAATGTAGATATAAATTCCATTGTCCAGAACTACTTGGTTTAACTAAGAAACAAAGCCTTGACAAAAGTGGTGTAGTAGTTATAGTTATTGTTTCACAGAACTGCTGGGGTGCCTGCTGTATGGATTTTGTATGTGATCCTTGCATCCATGCATGTTTTCACTGGGATCTCCTGTTTCCTGCCTTATTCCAATGATATGTGGATATATGAATTGACAGTACTCTACACTGCACCAAAGTATTGTGCAAAATGTATGCATGTCAGTGTATTTATGTCCTATACTAGACAGACATCCTATCTAAGACTGATATTATGCCTTATATTTACTAATTGTCAGGATACACCCCGGCTCCTGCATGATGCTGAAATGGATAAAGCTAATAACGAATAAATGAACCCTAATTAAAATAAGCCTTAAAACTAAAAACGTAGATCAACAAGCACTGCCAATCTCAGATCATTAAGCCCAATAACTGTTATGGGATGTGTGCTGCAACTTTCATATTTCAGAAGTCTGGAATACTCTAGCTACTGCTTGTAAAGACTGATTAATTGTATCTTCATTTAAAAGCATATAAATAATACATGAAATAACTGGATTTGTTGAATTACACAATTATCACTCCAATATTATTCTTCATGTTTTATAGTATTCCATCTAAACTAGTGTAGAAGCATTGTGATGAATTTGTTTCTCTGTGTAGGTTATTCTGTAATTTATGTATATACTTTTTGAATTAGATCCTACCTGTTAGTTCCAACACTCTTGCATGCCTTCATCTCTAACATAGCCTTTTATAAAATGGTGCACCCTGTTTAGTAGTTACCTGCTAAATGCACCATGGTCACATTTTGCCCTTACGATCCCCTCCTTACCTACTCAACTAAGCTCTCACCGTATCTATCTTATAACATTTCCAAGGTTAACTTTCAGAAATCATTAAATATAATTCATTAATCTTCAATGTTGACAGTGCTTTGTGTTGATCAGTGAATGATACCGTGAACTGATTCATATAGAATGCATCCATACACAGTATAAAGCTTTTCCCCAGGGTCAGCACTGAAAATATTTTCCTTCCAGATAGAAATGCCTGGTAAATAAAACAATTGAAATGAATTAATATGTAGTCATAGAAAATTTAATGGCTTTATTTTCCTGTCAGTAACTAAATATAAGATAATTATTCTACATATTATTTTTTATTGCTTATGCCATATATACTAGGCAGAAGAAGTGCATTTGCAGATGGGCAATAGCAGAGAACTTAAGACAAAAATACAAATGAAGGTGTAATCCAGTGTATGTTTGGAGTCAGATGGCAACATAAAGGCCATAATTTATAGCCTGTTAGATTACGTTGTTGTGAAAATTAGGATGGTTAGCTTCACTGAACAGAGAGAGGGTGAGTCAGAAACACTGCATGCTTGTACAAGGGTCAAAGTAATGAGGTATATAACACAGGTTAATAAGTGCATTATGACATGGAAATAAGGAACTTCATGCAAAAGATCTACACAGCATATGAAAATGATAACACCCCAAGTGGTGGACTGATGTAGAAAGATATACAAAAGGTGTACTGTACCATGCAGCATACCTTTTTTACACATAGAATCATGGCGTATATGAGGGAACAATGTATGGATTAACAGCAGCTATACCTTAGCAGTATGTATTAATGGCCATACATACCAACAGAGGAGGTACAGACAGTGCGTGACATACCCCAGGCTTAGTAACTAGCCGATTGTGAATAAAGGAGGTAGAGACAGTGTGTGACATACCCCAGGCTTAGTGACTAGCAGACTGTGAATAGAGGAGATACAGACAGTGCTTGACATATGCCTGGCTTAGAAACTAGCAAAATGTGAATAGAGGAGGTACAAAGAGTGCCTCACACACACCTGGCTTAGTAACTAGCAGAGTGTGGACTGTTTCTTTGTAGACAGAGTGACTGTTAGAGATGTTGTTGAACTGTGTCACCACAAGTGGAATCAAGGGGGATATATGGCATGTCTATTTCTGTGGACAGCAAGGTATGTGGATCTTTAACTATCTTAGCTACAGGGAACTATCAGCAACCTACTTGAGATCATGCTAAGGACATCACAATAATCAGCTGCTTGAATCCTGATGCAGTTTATGCTGCCGCATATGGAATAGCATATACTAATTTGCCAGAACTGCATGGAAGAGAACCAATGCCATGTGGACGTTTTACTTCATTGTCTATTTCTCTGAGGAAGGGGGCTTAACTGCCAGGTAGTCTATAATATTCAGGGCATATTTATAGTGTGCCAATGCACTACCCGGGCAGTTCCCTTAATTCCTACATATAGCACATGTCTGACCTATACCAAAGGTTCCTGTACGGGGATTTCCTACAAAGTCAACTAGATGGTATGTACAAATACAGGCTAGACAGACAGGTTTGTGCACGCAGATACCATATAACAGTGGAGAAAGACACAAATACTGTATTGTGTCTTTGTTTGTTGTATGTTGCAGGTGATGCAGGACATGTCAAGACAGCTCTGGCTGCTGACACCATCTGCACCCCTCTGAACATATAGGAAATGGCTTATACTTCAGAACATGCTGAAACACATAATATAGTGAAGTAGCTGTTTGGCCTACTCAAGGGATGCTTCACCAGGCACACTGCAATACATTGCAGAGATCTCCAGCAAAAATGTTGTTGTGTGTCCCATAATGCACAACATGGTATTCACACAAAGAGTTCAAGCGATAGATGAGCATCTTGGCAAAACCTTTCATACCAATTGTAGGCAGCAGCAGAAGAAGGGAATAGAAGAGAGTCAGGTAAAGATCAAGCAGCGGTACCACAGCTGAAAAAGAGGCAGGTACAATACACTGCAGCACTTGCAAAGAGATGTTGTGTGGTCCACAGTTATAGGTCATGATACAGAATGCACAATAATATGTCACATGCGTGATCACACCCAGGCTATGCAGACAGTGGATGGACTGGCCATGCTGTGGATTAGACATAACAATAACCATTCAAGTCAGAAGGTGCAGGGCACAGTCATCATCACTTACACATGTGGGTGGGTGGCATAGTGACAAGTGACTAAACACTTTCAAGTGGAGTAGGGTAATTGGAGGTGAGCACTGTAGTTACTGTAGCACTGTAGGCTGTAGCCTGTGATCCTATGACATGCTGTAGGAGGTTTTGGGGAATCAGGGAGCACATCCTCCAGTGGTGGGTCAGGCTTCCATGACATCACCATCAGCATTGCCCACTACATTGGCTTACAGTGTCAGGGCTTGATGCGGTCTATGGAATGGAGTGTGTAGAACTACAGGACCATGAGCATTCTACCTGATGGAGCATATTTTGTACTGATCATGATGTGTGTTGTTATTATTCATAAAAGGGTCATTGTACCCAAGCAGGGGTGGCAGGCTGTATGCCATATAGGTGACATGGAAGGGGCTGAACTACATGAATGGGCAGATAGTGATCAGCACAGGCTTGTTCTAATGATGTACTGTAGCATTGCCTCTTGATTTGGCCATAGAAGCCCAGTCCCCACCCCCTCCCCCAAGGCATGTACTTCACAATGTTCCCATTGTACATGATTCATTCTCCAAACCACCGGCAGGCACTACAGTACCATGTCAGTGTGTTGAGTTACCAGTTACATATGCATCACAATGTCTGTCTCAGTGTGGCTTACATCCACCACAGGGTTTGTTTTTCTTGCTGAGCTACTTTACCAGGCAGGATTCCTTCTTAAACTCTGTAAATCCTTCCTTTGTTCTGTAAAGATGCAGGCCTCTATTGATATTGCCCTGTTCCACAGTTGTTGCACAGAATGGTACTGGTGCTTTATATCATGCTAAAAGGGGTCAGCATGGCAGTTGGGCTAATAAGACTACTTTGTGCTGCTGTTTCTGAATTGTTGCCATAGCGCATTTTGCTATCCTGACTTCCTGGAAGTAGCCATGAATATTGCAGTGACCATGTGTACACTGCATGTGTATACTCATAGTACCATTTTGCCATATTATACCAATTCCTATCACCTTGGTGCAGTGCTGGTGAGATACACTAACACTAAAGTGCAGCCCAGTGTTTCACAATTCATTGTCTACAAATGTGTGGTTGCATGCATGGAGCTACCATTTTACTTCAGACCTGAGTGAATGGCCATGGTTACTTCAGGTGTTGTTGAATGCATGACTCCAGCATGATGTACCAGGAAGACAAGGCATTACTGTTTTTCCTGCGCAGGGAATTTCAGGAGTGTCTGCTAGAACAATGTGATGAGCCCTTGTAGGAATTGTATGCATGGCATGAGCTTGCCAGGATGTTAAATGATGCCACTGGCATCACATGCTCTGGTGAACTGTTCTGGCATCACTATAATGACCGGGTATGGTGCCATCCTGACTTATTTTGACAATGGGAGGCAGACTTTATCAAGATCCAGCCAGAAATGCAATGTAAGCATGTTTTTATTTCATTACTATTGTCTTTTGGTATCTCTACCTGTTTTTACAAATGCAGTTAGGAGTGCATACTTTGTTTTCCAGTGAATGAGGAGCATGACCTTAACATAGTACAATGCTGCACAGAGTGTGACTCTCCCACATCACGATGTGTATGGTATTTGCTTCACTCAACTGTATAATTGTGATTATGTTGCTAGCATATGTGTGTAACCATTTTTGCCACTGTGGTCATCCTGCAGATCCAACTGTGGAAGAGGAGGAGGAGGTGAGGCCAAGTTCCTCTTGGTCCCTGCTGTGTGAAGCCTTGGGCATTAGGTAACCAATAGTCACCAGGTCTGCTTCTCAGCAGGAGGCAATGTTTTCCTTGTTGGAGGTGAACATGATGGGTCACAGATGCCCTCCCTGGATGCTTCTAAGGGAGATGGTGTGAAGTCTTCTTTTCTGAGAGTAGTTTGGAAGAGCCTGTCCTTGACTCCTGGCATTAGCCGTGGAGATCATAGGTGAGTAAAGTGCAGGGGCAACTGGATAGTGATCCCAACAATGTGGCATGCCTTCCTGAGTTGCTTGAGTAGTTGCTTGAAGAGCAAGCTCACATACTGGGCTACAGAGAGAACAACCAGCCCATAGCCTTGCCTTCCTATGTGAGAAATGCCTGGCTTTGTTGCCCTTTTAGCTGGCCTGACATCCGACCATGCCAGGACCATACCACATTTTCCATCTAGGTGTTTTCCCTGCTCCATGTGTCATTCCACATTTTGTTTTCTGAGTCCAACCCTCCCCAGCACTATTTGCCTTCCTTTTATATATATTTGTCCTTCCATTGTCCTTCCAACCTTGTGTGTGTGTCTATTGTCCTTCTCTATCTGCATCTGCATTTTATGTTTGTCTGTCTGCCCCTGCTATATGCACATGTTCTTCTACCAATCTACAGCCTTCTCTCTCTACCTTCCTCACCTACCCTTATTTTCATTGTCTGAAAAGAGGGTTCTTCCCCTAAAAAACTGACCCTTCTTCCCCTCCTTTCTTCTTCATATTATTATTATTGCCCTTATGCATTTCCCTCTTTTGCTTTTCCCTCCTTTCCTGTCTACATCACTTTCTCTCCATTTATAGAATGAACAATGTTGGCACTTTGCTGGGCACATCCATAGTGGTCTATCTGATGGCTTATGATGGATGAGCGTGAGGTGCAGCTATACGGCATGACATTGCATGCGTGAACATGCACTGACTTGGCTTCCCTTCCTTGTAATAACATATCATGATGGTCATTTGCCCTACTGTAGCACTTCTCCACTCATTGAGGAACCTAGCGCTATTTCTCCCATTAGCGCTTCACATTTCTTTAATTATATGATCCTCCACTTGATCTGTTGATGCTGTTCAATGCTTTATATGTGTTTGATTAGCCATGTTACTGTTTGCACAGCAACATCTCAAAAATTATCAATATGAAAGTATGTAGCACTCATCTATGAACCACAGCCCCATGTAAAAAAGGACTTAGACCTACACAACAACAAATCTCAGAGGTAAGAATGCAATCCTTAAACAAAAAGTTAGTTTTGGGTTAACAATAAGTTTCTGAGAATTATTTTTGATTTGTGTCTGTTTTACATATGACATTTAAATGGTAATAAAATTCTTGGGGTGCATATACTACTGCTATCAGGCCATGTTATATGATTTTATATAGTGCACTGTACTGCTTAGATTTGTGAATAAACATTACCTTGAAGGTGTCATCTGTGTCACCATCAGAATATTCTCCACTAAACAATATATGTAAGAAGACTGAATTCAATTAGAGCATTCAATCTCCCTTTCTAAGCAATATAATTATTGAAGCAATTATTGCTCTGAGCCCGTGAAGCATTTATATTTACCAATGAACTCACTTAGTGAAGTTCACAAGGAGTGGACAAACTTGAATGACCCACAGGCGTGGTGGTGAATATTGCAATTATATGATATATATATATATATATATATATATATATATATATATATATATATATATATATATATATATATATAAATAAATATAAGCCCTTCCCCCACAGCTTCTGAGCCCATGCATTCTTGAGCAAGAGGGAACATCCTACACCAAGCGAGAAGTGACTGGAGAAGGGTATCATCCCAACAATCACTGAGAAGCTTATACCCTGCCTATGTCCTCCTATTACAATGCTTCCAGGAGGCAGTGCCTTCATCCCAGTGGCCTGATAACTGGCTTCACCCACAAGACTGTGGTTATCCATGTTTCAGGATAGACCTTAATTCTCCCCAGGTTGAGGAGCTAAACCATTCTGCTCTACACTTAACAACCTATATCATCCATAGACTATCAGGGCATTCCTTCTGTAATCCTAACCCTACATCATGTTAGCTGATTTGATCATTCACATCACTGCAAAGGCCTCATGCACCTGTGTTTACTTGCTTGCAGACAAGGGCCACCATCACTCACCTGGGAGCACCAGACCCATGTCCTCACAGTTTATGGCTATTGTTATTCTGCAAACCTCTGTTTATAATGGAGCAATTCAGGTGACTGTGAACCACCTCACTTCATCAGGATGAGCAAAACAGCATAGGAACTCTTTCCCACCCTCCCCTACCTGTTTTTTTCTGGCACCATTGCTAGTGCCTGAACCTGAGTCATCTGAGTTACAATCAGGGCTACATTCCTCTGCACCCCAAAGTTGTTTTTTATTTTAAAAAAAAAAACTCTGTCTTGCATTTTTCAAACAAAGTCATTGTATGATTGTTTGTCTGCCAAGAAACAACTCACTGGAGTTTTATGTAGGTGTCCATATGTAGGTATGGACACGTATACATTACAGTGCATGCCACTTCCTACTCAGTAAATTGCTAATGTGTGTTTTGTACCACTGATTCTGTGGCTTTTAAATAGTCACTGTTTTATCTGTTAATGGGGATTAACATTTTGGAAATGGTACTGTAGTTTTCTGTTCAATTCCTTCAAAACTATAGATTTGTAATGGAACTAGATTTTGTTTGTTTAGTAATATTATGTTTATAATTGTGTTTGTTATACTTAGTTTAGGGATGGTACACATGGTAGATTTGCTTGTTTATCATATATAAATGCCTACATTTGATGTTATATCATTTAATTTCAATAAAAGATGTATTTACTGATTATTAAATTTAGCTACTAGATGGTGCTATAACATGTTACTATGCACTGAGCTGTAACCTGGGGTGGCAACCGCAGCTAAGAAGGAAATTTGTTACTAAATATTTTAAACATAGAATTTCATTATTACCATAATATCTACAGGGAATGTACATCTAATGCCTCTTATATGCCTACTGCAAAATAAGCAGTTCTTGATTTATGAAATATCACGTACTGAAAATTCCCTCTGCATAAGAATTTCTATGGCTGTTGCCACAGTGAGCCACGTGGTTTTGCCATTGTCCTTGTTTGTGATCTTTGGTAAATACAGACAAAACAGACTTGTTATTTAGACTACACAAGTAAGTAGGTTTACACTGTATATATTTTGTTAAAGCAGCATCAGACCATGACATTCTGAGCTGGTTTGTTTCTGTACCCATTATTGCACAAGCAGGGATTTTGTTGGAATGTATTTTTTATTCATGACTTGTTTTATATTTGTAAACTTCACTGGGACAGATTGTACACTGTAAATTAATTTTTAGGATAGTCTGAAACTGACCTCCTGATCAGAGTTGTTTCTGCAGGCATTATTGCATTGGCTTTTGCTGAAGGGGCATATTCTTTTTTCAATGTGATCACTTTGTATTTGTGTGCATTTACTAGTGGGGAATTTGCATTGTACATTTGTCAAAGATCACGAAATCCTAACCAGACGTGTTTCTGTACACGTTCTGCCAGTGTTTATTTGGTGTTCTTGAAGAAGAGTCTGCGCAGACAAATGCAATATGTCAAAATAAGTGGGAAAAAGGAATAATGACAGTTAAGGAGAAAAGGGAGGGGTACTCTATGGGATCTTTGGCACGCTGCCCAAAAGAGATAGTGGATTTTGTCTGTCCGCTTTCTAATCCACTAAATTTATTTTTGGCATTAGAAAAACATGTATTTGTCCTGACAGACTATCTAATTTATAATATTATAATACTCTTGAATAGAGTGTAAATCTATACTGAGATGTATTAAAGGAGAGCCAAATAGTTTTGTTCATACCACATCTTCCCTATTTCCTCTTCCTTGTATAACACTAATTCCCAATTCAATTTCTTCTTTGTTGTTATTGCAAAACAAAGAAATGGATGCTTAAACTATTCCTTTTCTCCATTTGAGTTAACCAGACCAGGTGGTTGTAGTTTGCTTGCGTCACTGATTGTTGCAGAAAATATCAGTTTTCTACTCCAACCTCATACTGTCACCCCCTCCCACTTGACCTTGCAAAATGTACGCATTGTCTCTAAATGTTGCCTCTTATAGACATTTAATTGTATCTCCTATACTCGAAAAAAAATACATCTGGGGGAGCATTTCTGGCTATAGGCATGTTGTGTGCAAATTTATTTTGTAAATATTCCTTTAGACAGTTTTTGATGCACTGGGGGCGATGACCCATTAAGTTTGTAAGAGATGCTCAGACAAGGATACGGAGCATGCTTGAATATATCTTTTGCTTTTCCTCAGAAAAGTGTAGTTCTGCCTTCTTAACTATTTGCAATAAAACAATGCGTTTCCTTTTTTTTTTTTTTTTTTTTTGTAGCATATTTTTACTCTCAGGTTAACAATTTCCTGTTAATATAAAAACAAGGTGATCCTTCCTTTGGCCTGCTGTATGATTCCTACCTATATCAGAGGCATCTGTTTACACTATGTAGGGTCTTTGTAGTTAATACTGGGAAGTAGAAGAGAAATACAGTGTGGTTCCTTTAGGTTAGTAAAATACTCCTTATATTCCTCATCCAGTTCTTCTTTTTGACACTGTTTTAAGCAGGCTGAATAGGAGAGTTTTCTCAGAATAGCAAGTCCTTTATTCAAACTGCTTGCATATAGTTTTAATCTGTGTAGTTAACCAGTACCATTAGGCTTGCTTTTATACTTCATCTTTGAAGTGTTTCTTCCCTGTTCCTTCCCTGATACTACCATCAAATAGCTAGCTTTGCATCCTTGGCCAGATAATTTGAAATATTATGTAATCAGGTGATGGAGCAGATTAACAATATGCCCTTCCCAAGGCTTAGCATGGCTTCAGAAAGGATTCAACATGCTGACATCCATTTACTGCATAACAGATGCAATCTGTAAAGACGTGGAAATAGGTCTCTTACCACAATCAATGTCTGTTAACAGGAAAAGGACTTTTGTATTCTCTTGACCATCTCCTTTTAATAAGAAAACTTCAAAGTTTCGGTTTTGATGGAAGCTTTATTAATTGGTTCCAGAATTATCTTAGGGGTAGGATATCCATATCAATATCAGGCAATATAATCATAAAGCTAAGCACATTTAAAACAGGTGCTCATAGGTTCATAGGTTCGTAGGTTGGTACTAGGCTATCAACCCTAGGGCCTATACAAGCCTAGCCATAACAATTCCCTGGCTATTTCTTCCCACAATATTTACTTTCCTGGACCCCTGTCTAGCAGGGCGACTGACGTGATCCCTGGGGTGAATTTCCTTTCTCCCATCCAATCGTCAAGGTTCCTCTTAAAGAGGTCCAAAGAGGCACTCTGCTTGACATGTATGGGCAATCTGCTCCTCACTTATTTCTGTTAAATTCTGCCCTGTTTTCACCCCACATTAATGACCTTGCACCGAATTTTCACACCTACAAATTTTGATATATACTGAAGATCAGCTGCTCTATAACTCAGGTCCCACTGTTCAAAAAGGGCTACAAAATGACTATATCACACTAAGTGACTACAAATCCAAGAATCTGTAGTCATGCTCTTCTGAACTGTACAAAGGCTAAATAGTATGCTTTCAGTATGTGTTCAATGATACGTCCAGTGATCCTCGTAGGACCCCTCCCTATCAGGTTCAATTCCATAAATAACTTAGGCTACGGCTAGACCTCACACTATCCTTCAGACCTCACTTACAAACAAACATAGATGAGGTTCTACAATGGACTAAGTTTTGCTACAAATTTTCCAACTTACATTTAAATCCATAAAGGCCATCCATTTAAATCCCTATATATATAAATGCACCCTCCCAGTCTTCTAATGCTTCACACTACACTGGTAATCTTTAAAAAAAAAAACAGAACTTGTTGGTTTAACTTCCTATCTTGCCATTCTAAAACTCCACTGTCACCCCGCACAGGAATGAGAGAGTAAGAGAATTAAGATGACATTTTATAAGCTGGAAAATAAATATAGCATGTTTTACTAATGATGATAATAAGAAATGAATGAGGGGGAAAAAGCAAACAATCTAGGTAGTGATGAATTGAAAAGTCTAAAATTTAGAAGAAATGGGTGATGTGAGTTTACTAAGATGGGATGTAGCCCACTGAAAGTAAAGAAGCGAGTTAAGAAAACGTGACTACATTCTTGGATTAAAATCATTAATAATTATAATAAAACCTGGCACAGGTCAGGCAGGCTTGATTCAGTAGAAGCAGTTATACAATAGTCCTTAGAGTGAAAGTGAAGGAAGTATTGTGTGTACTATAAAGTGAAAACAAAATGTTCATATAAAGCATGCTGGAAACTTTTAAGAATGAGCCATTAATTAACCAAAAAACAAAACAAAACGGAAAGATAACTGATTACTAGGTAAGTCAAACCTGAACAACATGGGTAGCTAAGCACATTCATGTTTTTTACAATCTAGAAGGGAAATGTAGTATTTAGGTGAGAACAGCTGTTTGTTATTAATACAGAAATGTAGCTATGGTCAGGAGTATATGAAAGTGAAGGTTCAGAGGATGAGTGGGAACAGAGTGTTGAAAGGTATGTTCCTAACCATTGTTGTTAGCAAAGCAATTAGTGCAATGGAAAACTACCAAAATAAAGCGCTACATTAGTTAATTTATTTGTGTTTTGGAGCATATCTGTGTCTCATGCCCACTAGCCATCATGCCTCTTCCATCCGGTCACCTGCT
>NC_056727.1:1199547335-1199664835 GCF_019279795.1 Protopterus annectens
ATATATTGTAGCAAGGTTTAATGAGAATAAAAATTGTTCATAATGCAGCACTCAGCTTATTAATGTAGTACAGTCATACATGGTGATATAACTAACCCTGAAGGCAAAATATATATGATCAGGTAGTGGATGCAGAAGGGATAATGCATTAAAGGCATCTTGTTTTTTGTATTTAGAAGTGGGCACAAGATGGAGTGGGCTATAAAAATAAATTATTACCACTGGAATTCGATTGAGCCGCAGTGGTGGTGCTGCGGTAGCGTTGTCGCCTCACAGTAAGATGCTGTCCGGTTCGATTCTCAGGTAGACCGTCTTCTGCGTGGAGACATGCGTGAATGGGCGTACCTTTGTTGAAGGTTGTGCATCAGGGCTGGTAACTCAGCACGTAAAAATCAACTACCAATCATTAGCGGACCGGAGTTCTGCTGTGGCGACCCCTAACTGGGAAAAGCTGAAAGACACAAACAAACCACTGGAATTCGATTAATATAATGAAGGAGGTAAGATAGGCTAGTGAAGCAGAAAGAGATCATAAGTTGTTGCAGGTTGTGTGAAACAGTAGGACAAAGATCTGCTTTTTGTTTCGCTTTTAATTTGAATTGGAACTCATTTATGGTTTTGTTATTCCTGACTTTGGTTGACAGTTCTTCTCAGAGATATTGAGCAAAAACAGAGAAAGCTCTATAACTAACCGCTAGGGAATTTGGTGAACTGTAGAAAGGAGTGCAGAGTTGGTTTGAGTCTGAAGATGTTATGATGATATAGCATGCTTTTAGAATGAAGTTTAGAGGCTAGCTGAAAAAAATAGTTTTCTTTGATGATTTTGTGAATAAGAGTAAGAAAAGCAATTTGGTTCAAGAGAGAGTTGTGTAGCGATGTTCATGTCTGGATGACAATAGAATACAACTGCAGACATGGTTGCTAAGAACTTGTAGGTCTCTGAGATGTTGGGTAGAAAAGTATGTGAGAATAATGACTCCATGTTAAGTCTTGTGGTGGATACCTTTTCTGATTGCTTTGCATGCTTGTGGCATTAAGAAATGAGAAATGTTTGCATTATGTTGGTGGTCATAAAAGAAAGGTTTTGAGATAAATGCACAGATACCTGTATAAAGAGGCAACTTGTATGTGCTTGTTTTTGAGATAAATGGAGAGGAAGGGGTGTTAACAGAGTTTAGCCTAATATTGGTACCAAAAATGACAATTTTAGATTTATTCCAGTTGAGGAGCATTTTCTTAAAACTTGGCCAATAAGTGAGTGTTTTTGGGGTCTTTTAGGAGATCAGAGCTTAAGAAACTGGTGGGTGTAGAAATCCTGACAGCATCAGTGTAAAGGACAGAGCTGGATACATATAGTTCAGAGGGGAGAGGATTGAAAAAGGTAAAAATAAATGCTTTGAAGGAAAAGTTAGGGAAAGGTTTGACAGCAAAGAGCTGGTTTGAAGAAAACTGCTGAATTACTATAATGTGGGAAGAGCTAAGTGAGACAGAGTGCAGATAGTTAATTAGGGAGTTCTGGCACTAGATTGAAACCTTTATGAGATCCTCATAGAGGACAGCTGTTAAGTGTCCTGAGCCCGTGGAAACGACTGTGGTATCTGAAAGAGTTAAAAACACCATAAGTGTGCTGCTACCAGGAATGAAACTATGCTGGTTTGTAGGGAAGAAGTTTCATTTTAGAATGTAATCATTGATCTGAATATAGATAACTCTGTCAAGTAGTTTGGCAAGGGAAGGGAGAAGAAGAAGAATGGCCCAAAAATCATTGGCACTTTTCTATTGTATAGGAAACCTGCTCTGAGTGATGGATAGATTAAACAAAAAGTGATCTTTATGAAGGTTAGAATCCTTACAATGTTTAATGAACAATGGAAAGAGAGAATCAGCTCCAGGGGCTGCTATTTGTTGTGAAGTGTTTTTAGGAGTTCGTTAACTTTTTTTAAGAGAGACAGAGACATTTTTGTGGGAGAATAGGAGAGATAGAAGCCAGAAGGATAGATAAAATGGGGCAAAATTAGAAAAATGGAGGTGCTCAGGTGGTGAATTCACTTTTACAGTCTTCTTTGTAGAGGGTAGAGTTACATGTACTGGTTTTGGACCTGATGAGAATTTTGTTAACTTCTTCCAGAACTTTTGGAGATTTGAAAGCATTTGTACTTATTTTTCATAGCAATAATTTGTCTTTTGTTTTCTATATTTTGTGGGGAAAATATATACAGATTTAGGTGCAGTTGTTAATTCATTCTTCCAAATAACCCAGACTTTGTCTCTTGTTTTCATAAGCTGAAGAATGGTGTAAGACATCTAGGCAGCATGCTTTGCATTCTTATGGCAGAGAATGGGAGAGACATATTTAGTCTGTAGGGTAAACAGTGCATTAGTTAGAAAAAAGCAGGCAGAATCAGGGTCTTCTTATATGTAAAACTGGAACTAGCCTAATGTTGCAAGTTTGGTTTGGAGAATGTGTATGTTTTTAGAAGATTTGTTTATGACAGGTATAGAAAGCAGTGGAAACCTTGCTTTCTTATTAGACCCGGAGAAAATGATGGAGCAATAGTCATTAAAGTTAGGTGGTTGTACAGTTAGTGTAAGTGTTTTGCTGTCTATTTCTGATAGCTATATCAAGGAATGAATAGTTAGATGAATGAGGATTTGGTATAGTCAGATAATTCACAATGAGAGACAGAGTAACAAGGAGGTCTTGTCTTTCAGGGTCAGGAATATTGATGTTTACCTCCTAGAAGGAAAAAGTTAATTAATTAATTAATTAATTAATTAATTAATTGATTAATTAATGTGAGATGAGTGAGTGAACCACGTTAGTGAAGGCAGCTGGTGTGTGTGTGTGTGTGTGTGTGTGTGTGTGTGTGTGTGTGTGTGTGTGTGTGTGTGTGTGTGTGTGTGTGTGTGTGTGTGTGCATGTGCTGGAAGGGTATGTGAATACAGAAGTCCCTCAGAAGCCAGCTAGGACTGACTATAATGGTGGCAGAAGATGTTTCCCTGGAAATTCAGCCGGGACTGAAGTAATAGGAAATATCCACCTGCAATTCGTTTATTTAGTCTGTCTTCATGGAAAAGCACAACGTTAAGGAAGGGGAAGTCTAAGGATTGTGAGTCAGGTTTTAAGGTTCCACAAATGCCAATAATGCCCATGCTATTACTTGGGATTCATGGGCAGATGGGGTCCTTTTTATTCTTGATTCCACAATTATTAGAGAGGCCAAGGTTTAGACCATTTAAAGGGTGATGGGGGCTACAGTGGAGGTTTGAAAAGTGGAGTTGCTTGAAATAGCATTGTATGGTGGTCCAGGCTTCAGCTCAAAGTCTTCCGGAAGTAATAACTGAATAAATAGAAAGATGTTATATTGGTGTGCATAGGTGTGATTTGGGAAAACGTGTCAGCTAAGTGGATTATGAGATTTTTGTTGGAGCAGAATAAAGAGCTGGAGAGAATGAAAATGGAAGAAAGGATTGTAGGTAAGATGAGAAAAGTGGGAATAGATTGGGAAGCAGAGTTGGAAGAACAAAGAGGCAATGATAGAGTTGATGGTTGAAAAGAGGGTAGAAGTGAAGTATAAACAAATGAGGAAGAAAAGTGAAATTAAAATATTGAGATAATGCATGCTGGAGTGGAATAGGTCACGCTGCCTTTTATAAATTAAATAATAGTTCGGATTGTTAAACAGTAGCTAGGGAGAGATGCCAAACAGGTCACCGCATAAAGGAGAATGAGAGTGAGATTAGAATAGGAAAGTAATTGCATTAGCTGCTGCTAGGAACCCTACAAGAAAAAGTATATATTATTAGCAGCCTAACAGCACTCAGTTACGAATCATAGAAAGTATATCAACCAAGCCCAGTGTCCATTTAAACCTTAACAGTACCCACCATTAGACCTTACCTCCTTTTTCAAGGATCAACAGTCTGGTCATACCAGGTATGAATTTGTGGATACCCATCCAGTTGTCTAACTCCTTCCTGAAGAAAGAAAGTATGTTGCATTGCTTAATTTGGTGTGAAAGTTTGTTCCAGAGAAGGGCTAAACATTGGATGATGAATCTTTCTCTCCACCATGTTTTATTTGTTGGAACAGGTTTAGATCCCTGGCTCTAGTGTTAGTGGGATCATTTGGTTTGTGAAGACACAAGAGGTCTTGGACAACTGGATCCCTAATAGTCCAAAGGCAAGACACAGATTGCACCTAAGGAGTCTATAGAGCATGGAACAAAGGGACAGTGTTTCCAGACTCACTTGGTAACTCTTGTCTTTTAAGTCTGCAATGATTTTAGCTAGGAACCTTTGGCGTTGTCACAGTTGCTTGATATGCCTAGTAAGATGCAACCCACTGTATTCTGAAAAATGCAGAATTCAGAATGGTAAGAACTTTCTTTTGTCTAAATGAAATACCTACCTTTTTCAAGTAGCTGTAGAAAGTAAAACACTTCTAAACCAATTTTGCAACATGACAGTCAAAGGCAAGGGGATTATCTACCCATTTTCCAAGGTGTCTCACAATACTTCCATTCTGAAGTGGGGTGTATCTATACTACAAGATGGATGAAAGGATTGTTTACAAAATATGATTTTGAATTTTTTTGAGCTCCAGTTATTGACATATGTGAGTTCCATTTGGAGCTTCCACATATCAGAGGGGGACTTGAGGATGACACCAAGTTTGCAGTTATCTACAAACTTGGTTAACTAAAGATCATCATGTATAATTTAAATATCTCTGAAGTAGATACTAAATAGTAGACGCCCCAGCATGAAGCCTGAGGAGCACAATGGTCACCTTAAATGTTTACGTAGAAGGCACCTGCCCCCCTTACTATGTGGGTTCTTATTCCTCAGCCAGTTTTCTATCCACCTAACTGTGTAGGGATAAATTTGAAGCTCATTCAATTTGCTTATTATGGTAGTACATGATATGGTATCAAAAGCTTTAGCTAGGTTGAGGTATACTATATGGACAACATGACCACTGTCCATGGTTTGTGTTACTCTCTCAAAGAAGTTGATGAGATTCATTAGATAGGATCTGCCCTTAGCAAAGTCAGATTGGTGAGGGTCAAACCTTATATAGTTGTTGATATAGTTTATTAGAGAAGTTTTGATAAGTTCCATGGCTTTGTAGAGGAAACTAGTCAGGCTAATGGGTCTGTAGTTTCTTGAGTCAGTAGTGGGTTCAAATGGCATCAAAACAGCTGTGTGCCATTCTTTAGGGGCAAAAGCAGTGGCTAAGTTCAAGTTGAATAGCTGAAGGGAGGGTCCACTGGGACAGGTTTGGACCGTTTATTAAACAGCCAGATATATTATCAGCTGTCTTGGATAATGTATTTTTCAGTTTGGGCAGTCTCTTTAGCAAGTGTTCTTTGATTATGCTTGGAGGTTTTGAGATTCTGTAGGGTATGTGGGCTTTCTTTAATTGTTTTGGGGGTGAAATTTGCACTGCATTTGTTTACTAGTATGCATCAATATATCTACTGCGTTAAAGCATTTTGGTGAGATTTTGGATACATTCTAAGCAGTGTTAGGTGCTGTTCCTTTATTTCCTAACATAAGTAAAAAAGATTTGTAATTGTCTTTACCTTCTGATGCTAGTCTATATTCATGGGATTTATTAATTTGTCTTGTTTTTAGTTCCTTCAATAACTTCTTAATGTTAATCTTGATATGTTTTGCGTGTGTGTGTGTGTGTGTGTGTGTGTGTGTGTGTGTGTGTGTGTGTGTGTGTGTGTGTGTGTGTGTGTGTGTGTGTGTTCCTGTATAGTTTAGGAAGCTCTCTTTTTTCTTTTCTTGTATTTCGTATTTATACACATGGGCCACCAGGCTGATTTACTTTTAAACTTCCCATTTTATTTCGATCTGGTAGAGACTGCCAGTTCAATGCATTTATCCAGGTGTGCATAGAATTTGTAACTACTTGCTGTGACTGTATCTTGATTAATATAATTAAACTTGAATTCTGAGACTTCATCATAGAATTACAGAAAGCTTGTTTATTTGAATTCTCTGAATTTTGTGATATTTGTATCTACCTGTTTGGAGAGTTTGAAGGAAAAGATTTCCAGTTTGTGGTCAGATTTAACTGGGGAAGATAGTGATAGATGATTCTATATATCAGAGCTGTTTTGGTAAGGACCAGGTCATGAACATGTTCCCCTCTAGAGGTTTTCTTGACAATTCTGTCCAGGAAGTTTTTGTTTATGAAATCAAGGAATTTTTGGGAGTAACCCACAGCTGAGGTATTCCATTTATTAATCAGGTAGTTAAAGTCTCATTGAATAATGGAATTCTTGTTAATTTGAAGTTCATGTGTGTGTTAAGGAACATAACATGTCTTTCTGGGAGCAGGGAGGTTATCCTGTAACATGCTGTGTCCTGAGAGTTGGCCCTATTAGTGTGATTTGGATACCAATCATTTCAGTTTTGGGTCTCTTGAGATCTGCCTAGAAGTAATGTGGTATTTAAAAAATATGGATATACAACTACTGCTACATAAGCACAAAACTGTGGTTTGAAAGGAGTGCCTTTTATACCTTTAAACCAGGTCTTTGTAATAATAAAAACACGTGTGCTCAAAATGTGCTCAAAATGCAGCAGGGCTTCAAGAGCAGACAAATTGTTGTTTACACTTCTGATGTTATACCTCACAAATGTCCAGATTTTCACAGAATATCCTTATATTTTTGGTCTGTTCCTCTTAAAATTTGTAGATTTCTGGTAAATTATTGAGGACTGAAGTCATTAAATGATGAACATTTGTGCTTCAGACTTCATATCCTTCAGAAAATGCACGGTGATGCAAAACCTGTTATTCTAGAAGCCTTTAAGTTTATAACAGCAATAGTTAAAATCGGTTCCTATTTTTGGGCCTTAGCCACTGCTCCCCCATTATTTTTGGCTTTGTCCAGATATCTCGCATTAAGAGGTTGAGAGGTATGGCTAACTTGGTGGGGTCTGGTGCTGGATTTGTTTCTTATGTTATACTAGGAGATCCATTAGCTGAATCTGCCTAAAAAGGCACTATGTGGGCAGTAAAGCTTTAGCCAGTAAGCTGAAGCCCTGGAATGAGCAGTGTAAGCCATTTCTGGTAAAGCGAGACTGACTGCCTACCATCTTTTCCCAAGCTGACACATACTGGATCCCCCTAGAATGACACCAGCTTTGCAGCCAATTGTTGGCATTATTCAAAGAGAAGGAAGGATTCTGCTAAAAAACAGTGTCTTACCTGCATTTGTGGCATGCTTGTAGAGCTCTTTCATATGTCTCTACATATACCTCAGGGTTTTGTATGCCACGTCATTCACACTCACGTGGACCACTACCATGTCACAATTATATTTTTTGACTTAAAGGTCTTTAGGGCCTTTAATATGTCAGAGATCTTGGCTCCTGAAAGGCAGCTCACTGTCACCCTCTCTTTGTCCAGCCACATGAGAACTGAGTAAGTGTGTCTGACAATGGATTAATCAATTACTAGTGCACTTTTGTTAGAAGGGTGCTGCACTTGTTTTGGAGTGTTTTATTACCTGTTGAATGTTTAATGTGTTAGTGATAATAGGTGGGCTGATGTTTGATTTACACTGATTATTTGCTAGATTTACTAGGTCTTGGATGCTTTGCACAGACTTCTTAATAGCATCAGATTATGATAGTTTATAGTGTGCTTATGCCAAATGCAGTGGTGGTGTGTGTTACTGTCAGAATGTATTTGTGATAAGGAGGTCTCTAATTTGGTTTAATATTTGCATCTCTCATATATTCATGTGCATCTCACATTTAAGCAGTGTCAGTGGCACAACACTTGTCTTTCATGCAGAAGACTGTGTGTTCTATTCCCATACCAGGTAGATCAATTATTGACACTGCAGTGTAGTATAAGGGGGGTGCTGCACTCCTCTGTGTGTCATCCTTTGGATAGAACATTAAACTGAGGCCCCATTTGCTTAAGTTGGTGGTAGGTCGCATGGATGTAAAAAATCCCATGGCACCTATTGAAAAGAGTAAGGGGTTGTTTATTTAAAAAAAAAACACATTATGTACAATACTGTTTACAAACTTACGTAGTTACATATTCACAAATGTATACAGTATACACATTTCCATTCCTTTCCATTATTGTAATACAATCATAGATATTTTACTTTTCATTATTATGAGAAACTTCTGTTTTCATCTTATTTGACCCCAACTTCTTTTTCTGCAACCACCATCTAATTTTTCATAAAATTATTGCTAGTCTCCATTTACCATTAAACATGATTTAATTTAGCCTTTCATTTCAAATAGCCACACAACATAAAGCAATCTTTTATCTATCTCACTAACATATTCAGTGTTTTATGGCCGTAATACTCATACATAATCATGTCCATATTTATTTCATTTACCTCCTTTATATTTTCAAAGACATTTTCTTTACACAGTTTTCCCCGCAATTTTGAAACCCTTATACATTGTAAGAAAACATGCTGTGTAGTTTCACTGTTACCTTAATATACACAAACTCTTTAATTGGCTTTTTATACGGCACAACTCCCTTTAGTGGAAATATATTAATCTCTAATCTCCATAAATTAATCCTGACATTCTACTTCCTTATTATACCATGCCTTTCATGCTTTTATAGCGTCAACTTTTTCATTGGCTAGCTCAAACCAAGGATTAACATAATAACAGTGCATCGTGATATTTTTATACCACACTTTCCTCTCATTTTCTATTTCATCAGTTTTATTTTCCATTAAAGATTTTTATCTTGATAACATCACATTATTTCATTTAAACACACATTTCCTCTTCTGAATTTTTTATATATCACAATGCCACTTATATTTGCACTTTAGTAAATTTACTACTAGCTTTTTATTTTTATTATTTATTCAAAACAAAACTTTATACAAAGTTACAGAAGCAGCATAAACAATTGAGTTTATCAATCCTAAACCTCCATCTTCCTTGTTCATGTATGACTCCTTTTTTCACCGGATTCAATCTTGAATACCATGTAAAAAATACTTGTATTATTTCTTTTTTATACATTATTGGAAACATATAGACAATAGCTAAATATATAATCTTTCCCAGTATCACTGCATTAATCAAATAAACCTTTTTATTAAATGATAGCTTGTATATTTTCCAAAATCAACACAGGTCCTTTATACCATTAGGTATCCTATGCCATTGTTCCTCTATTACAATTGTATCCCCTAATCTTATTTCTAACACAGAGATTTATTTCATCAAGGACGATATTGCTTCTGTCTTTACTATATCTGCCAGTTCTTTACTTTTTCTTTATTTAAAGTCATGCTTATCATAGTTGAATATTGATGCCTGTAGCATATTACTTTTTTCATCCAGACTTTGCTTCTTGTAATAAGTAAATATGACTGGAACTTGTATCCCTTCATTAGTAATATAAATAGCACCTCTCATGTGCAAATTTACATCTCTGACTA
Organism: Protopterus annectens; assembly: GCF_019279795.1. Lineage (NCBI taxonomy): Eukaryota > Metazoa > Chordata > Ceratodontiformes > Protopteridae > Protopterus > Protopterus annectens. The sequence continues at coordinate 1,199,556,803 of NC_056727.1, forward strand.
ATACAGTCATAACTAATGCAAATAATATACTACTCATAGGACATCCCTGACAAATGCAATTCTTTGTATTGATTTCTTTGATAAACTATCCATTCATCAAAATTCTTACTTTGTTTTTCTTATATTCAGAACAACATGCATTCTTAATTTTCTCACAAATGTTATACTCTTCAATAAGTGTCCACAAAAGTTCATGTTGTGCTGTATAAAGCATTATTTAAACCTCCTATCATGATATTGGCCTTATTAGTCCTGTTTACATCATCCACAATTTCCCTTACAATCTCCCATACTATGAATAATGCTTTTTACATAATTTATTATGATATTCATAATTTGTTCCTGAGATCTTCTTACCTCTCCTCTACCATCTTTCATTTCTCTCGTTATATTAGTATTCTCTTTATATTATTCAAATAAGCTGATAGCTCTTCTTTTTTACCTTGCAAATAATATATTTTCTTAAATAATAATTGTTTAATATTCTCTTGATTGTTTTTATAAATTTCCCCATTCTACCACATATTTTCTATTGTTCCTTTCCAAATTCTTTAAAGCATCCATACATATTATTTTATTATTTGTTCTGCCTCTTATATCTGACTGCCATTCTGAAAAAAATATTCTTTTTATATTTTTCTTTCAAAGATAGCCACCACTCAGACCAGTTTTATAACACACTCTAGTGGAAATGTGATCTTTCCATACATGCATACTTATTTTTTCCATTTTCATCCCATAATTTCTCATTTATTCTCCTTATTTTCTTTTATTTCTACCCATATGTCTGATTGATCTGAAAAGCCTGTTACAAGTTCTCTCCCTTAGCTATAGTTAAACTTTGTGATATAATAAAATAATCTATTTTCATCTTATATATACTTTGATTGCATGTCCACAAATTACTATCCCAAAGCTTTAAACTGCCAAATGTTAGAGCTTCAGAAATTGTGTTAATATTATCTTTCATCTTCTTTATTTCTCTCAGATCACAATTAAAATCTCCCATTAATAATATATTCAGATTAATTACTACATAATCTAAAATTTTATGAAGTACATTTCCCTTTCTGTAATAGGCATCTTCTTCTTCTTTCGGCAGCTCCCATTAGGGGTCACCACATCTGTTTCCATTTCTTCCTGTCCTCTGCATCTTGCTCTGTCACACCAACCACCTGCATGTCCTCTCTCACCACATCCATAAATCTTATCTTAGGCCTTCCTCTTTTCCTGTTACCTGGTAGCTTCATCCTTAGCATTTTTTTCCCAATATACTTCACATCCCTCCTCTGCACATGTCCAAACCAACATAATCTTGCCTCTCTAGTTAATAGGCAAACAATGCTATAATTTTAAATACCAAATTATGTCATCTGAGATCTACAATAGTTAATCTTCCCATCATTGCCAGTGTTTCATTCAGTATTTTAACTGACTTTCTACAAAGTACAGCTATGCCTCAGTATAGGTCCTTTCCTAGATTCCATATTATATCTCCTCTCCAAAGTTTCTTTGTTTATAATCTCTCTTCTTGTGTCAAAAATGTGACATCTTCCAATATTATTATGACCACATCACACTTATTACACCAGTTTAGGATGCATATTCTTCTACTTATATTTTTGATACCATTTACATTTACTGAAATAATTCTAAAGTTGTCATTGTATATGTTGTAGCTTACCAGAAATTGGGAAATTTGAAGTATTTATATCATTTGTATTATCTGTGTCCTTTCTTTTTATCTTTTACACTTATCCCTTTAAACTTTCATTTTCTGTCTCTTACTGTTTTGCTAATAGAATTCCTTTTACCTCTCACTATTTTCCATTTTCTATTTTCCTCATCACTTATTTCAGAACCTTCTTCTGTGTTATCTTTGTTTCATTTTTCTTTTTATCCTTATCTTTATTTTTATCCTGATCTTGCTTGCCTACTTCCTCTTTATCTTTTATTGGGACTTTTTCTTCTCATCATATATTGTCCTCACTTTTGTTTTCTTCTTTATCATCATTTTTCTCTAGATTACAATCCAGCCGTAAATGCCCAGCTTTGTTACATTTATAACATTTCAAATCACACTTTTTTACATCATGACCTGTTTCCTCACAAATATAACATTTCTTCTTATCGCAGTTACTAACTAAATGATCATCTTTTCCACAGGAAAAAAAAAGTTTTTGTTTGTCTCCCATATTTTGCAACACCTCTGTTAACCTCTATATTTACTATACTGGTGATGAGAACAATTTTTCTTCCTTCATTTTCAGTACAATATGACAGTCCCATCCTCCAGTCCATAATCCTCTGTTATCAAAGACTTTGCTAACATCCTTAACTTGCATCACAGAATACCCAGTCCAGAACTTCTGGTGGCTGGTGTCCAGAATAACCCAAGGCTGTATCAGAGGATTTTTGACATGGACTTAGTAATCGCCTGTGCTCTGAATCCCACCTAGTCAAAAACCAGCCCCTGGTCATAGCTGTGTAAAGAAGTTTGTTGTGCATGTTTGGGAGGGATGGAAACAATGTCATTATTTCTTTAACATTTCTCCCAAACCTCAGCGCTGACTATGTCTTATGTTGGGCTTGGGACAGTGTGGTCATTATTTCTTTAATTTTCCTCATAAACTTCAGAGGAGTGTACAAAGAGTCACTCCAGCTTGTATAGGAACACTATACTGTCTAGAAGTAACAAGTTGGAAACATTATTGCAATTAGGTTCAGAGGATCATAGGTTGGTACTAGGCTATCTGCCCAACGGCATTTATAAGCCTAGCCAGAGTGTGTCGGCTTTCGCCACCCCATTGATTAATTAACTGAGCCTCTGTCAAGCAGAGCCAATGAAGTGATCCCAGGGGTGTATTTTCTGTTACCCATCCACTCGTCAAGGCTTCTCTTGAAGAGTGTTAGTGAGGGGCTCTGCCTAATGATGTAGTTAGGAATTTTGTTTCAAAGCATGGGGAGTCTCTATGACAGGAATCTATCTCTCCAACATGTTCTATTTATTGTTGTGGTGAGGTTTAGCTCACTAGAGAATGTGGCTCGCAGTGACTTGGATTTCTTTAGGTGGAGCATGTCCATCAATTCTGAGTTGGACATGGCTTTGTAAGTCAGGCAGAGATCACCTCTGAGTAAGCAATATGCCACTGAGTACAGCCAGAGTGTTTTCAGTCGGGCTGCATAGGACATATGTTTGAGGCCAGTAATCCTCTTGGTGAGGTGCTTTTGTGGTCTTTCCAGCTGTTGGAAGTGTCTTGTGAAGTACATCCCAAATGGGGCATTGTACTCTATGATGGGTCTGATGAGTGATGAGTACAGGGGCACTATAACCTCTTTATTTCTAGATGTGAACCCCTTAGTAATTAAATGGGCCACATAGAAGGATTTCCTAATGACTTTGGCAATATGATTGTCAAAGGAGAGATTACTATCTACCTAGGTCCCCAGATCTCTTATTACCTCTTCTGTATTAAGGGGGCTGCTGCCTATGTGGTAATTTGTGATTGTTTTGTTTTTCACAAACGGGATGACTATGCATTTTTTGGCATTTAGCTTGAGGCCATGACTTTGACACCAGGTGTCTGTCTCAGTAAGGCCTTTTTGAAGGATGTCCATGTCAGCCGGAGAGTCGATTATGGCTCCCAGTTTGCAGTCATCTGCGAATTTGGTTAGCCAAAGTCCTCCTATGTTTGCCTGTACTTCTGAGAAATATATGCCAAACAGTAGGGGTCCCAGAACCGAGCCTTGCAGGACACCACTTGTGACTGGTTTAGAGTTGGTCCTGGAGCCCACTATTCTTACTGTGTGAGTTCTGTCTGTAAGCCAGTTGGCAACCCATCTTGTGACGTAGGGCTTTATGTTCAGGTTGGTGAGTTTTTCTATAATACCTGAGTGAGGAATGGTGTTGAACGCCTTGGTGAGATCAAGGTAGGATGTGTCAACCACCTTTCCCTCATCTATGGCCTTGGTGAATGTCTCGAAGAAGTCAACCAGGTTTAGTAGGCATGACCTGCCCTTAACAAAGCTGAACTGGGTCGGGTCAAGTGTTTGGAGGTACCCAATGTCTTTGTTAATGAGTTCCATGATGATGCGCTCCATAGCCTTGCAGACCAGGCTAGTCAGGCTTATGGGGTGATAGTTACCAGGGTCAGTTGTGGATCCTCCTTTGTGGAGTGGAATAACCATTGCTGTGCACCATTCTATGGGCACGTAGCCTGTGGAGAGGCTGAGGTTGAACAGCGTGTTTAGGTGGGGGGTTAGTTTGTTCTGTAGTTCGTGCAAGACGCAGCCTGGGAAACTATCTGGCCCCATTGATGCTGTGTTTTTGTCTTTTGAAAGGGCTGTTTTCACCTGTGCTTCTGTGATTTCTGGTACACTACACTTTTCCGGTATTGTTGTGGGCCCTTTAGAAGGTGAGAGGGAGGTGAAGTTTGCACTGAATCTATCTGCCAGGATGTTGGCAATATCAGTAGGTTCAGAATAATTTGTGCTATTTTGCACTAGCTCAGAGCATATCTGCGAGTTGCCACTTAGATTCTTGACATAGCTAAAGAAGGCTTTGTAGTAATCTTTCGAATCCTTAGCTATTTTTCTTTCGAAGTTAGCCTTGGATGATTTTATGAGGGACCTTAGTTTCTTACTGATACTGATCAGGGATGTCTTCCCTTCTTGGGATTTGCTTTTTTTCTGACCTAGTTTCCTCCTTCTGTTATATAACCTGTTTATAGCAGGGGTCCACCAGACTGGTTTCCTTCTCTTAGGGGAGTGAGTCTTGGTTTTGCTAGGGATAGCATGATCCATGCATCCTTGTAGGTGCTCATAGAGTGCAATTGTAAAGGATTCTGCATCTTGGGCAGTGTTATCCTTTAGCGTGGGGGCTGTGAAACTTACCACCTCTGCCTTAAGTAAGGTAAAGTTTGCTTTAGAAAAGTTTTTCACTGTGGTTTCCTTGGTTGGGGGTGGTGGTGGGGTGTGGACATCCAGGGTGATTAGTTTATGGTCTGATCTAACCAGTGACGGATTGACCTCTGGTACAGAACACCTGTCGCCCATGTTGGTGATGACCAGGTCCAATATGTTGTGGCCTCTGTTAGGGGATCTTACCAACTGATCCAGGGCATTTGAGTTGATAAATTCCAGGAAGCGCTGAGCCTGGGAGTTTGTACTCAAGTAATTTTCCCAGTTAATGGTAGGGTAATTGAAATCGCCCAATATCAGGATGTTTGGTAGGACCTTCATGTTTTCCAGTGTCTCCAGAAATGTGGAGTGGTGGTCCTGGGTCATGGAGGGTGATCTGTAGCAGGCCAAAATTTGCATTGCAGATTTGCCTGATGTTAGTTGCACATGGATGATCTCAGAGGTATCATGCTGCGCCACTAACCTGGAGGTGTGGGTATCCTTGATGAATATGGATACACCCCCTCCTTTTGTGTTTCGGTCTGTGTTCTGTGGACAAAATATGTGGTATGAGTTGTAGCCCAGTAGTGCTGGAGTGCCTCCTGCAGCTTTGAACCAGGTTTCAGTTACTGCACAGATGTCAATGTTCTCCATACTGAGGAGTGCTTCGAGCGCATGCATTTTGAGATTTAAACTCCTGGCGTTGAGTAGCATAACCCTCATTTTTTTACTTGTACTATTTCTGGTTGTGGGTTTGAATTTTGAGCATTGCCTAAAAAGGCACTATGGGGGCAGCAAGAGCCTTGGCCAGTATTTGAAAGCCAAGGAGTGACAGATGCAAACCGTCTCTTGCAAAGCAACGCGGCTTATCGAGCATGTCATTCCAGGCTGACAGGCACTGGATCCCCTTTGAATGATGCCAGAGGCTTAGCCAGTTGTTGAAATTGATAATTTTTTCTTTATACTGTGGTATCATTCTTGGTGAGGGCAGGATGCTACTCAGGGTCAGGGTCATACCCGCCTGGGCTACATGATCAGAGAGCTCTTCCATGTCTCCTTTCATGTAGTCTAGGAAGGTATATTTCAGGTCATTCACACCAACAAGAACAATGACAGAGTCATATTTGTACTTGTTCTGGAGTGACCTGAGTGCTTGTGTTATGTGGCAGATTCTGGCTCCCGATAAGCAGCTAACAGTAATCTTCTCCTTGTCCAGCCTAGTCAATGTGCTTGACTATTGAGTCACCTATTACTAGTGTGTTAGGTATGTTATTTCATCTTAAGGGCTGTGATTGTGCGGCACATTGATTTTGTGTTTTATGTGTTGTCTGGTTTGTGACGGGAGGTGCAGGTTTTGTGGGTGTCTGCTTTGGAGCTCTCTGATGCTTTTATTATTTGTTTTTCATTTTCCTCACAATCAAACATCTGATATACGCAGCTGGCTATAAGCATGCTGTTTATATATGTCTGGCAGCAAACATGCTATGTTCTTTTGTTTTTTGTTTTTTTTTTCAGCTTTATCCCAGTCTGATATCAGTTGGGTACACAGAATATGTCTATCTTTTGGAGGTAGGGAGTGAGGAGGCATGCTGTATATAGATATGTGGGCATTTTACCTTAATTTAATCCCAAGTTAGCACCAGAGGGGACATAGAGAAAGTGGCTACCTATTCCCAGATATGTTATCTGTATCAACACAAGCATTTGTCTTCTTAGTTTATTGTGAACTGGTGTTTGATCGGCTTTGAGCATTAAAACTTGGTTACAGCTTATTTCATCCTTCAAATAAAAAATCAAGATTAAATTTATTTTCCCTATGTATGATTTTTGTTAAAGCCATCATTGGATCAAAAGGTTGGAAAAAGGTCTAAAATGCACCTCACTGCAGTTATAACCCCATGGCTTCTGTGTGCCTAACAGTCATCAGACCCCAGCTTAATTTAGTTATTAAAATGTAGTCTTGGTCAGTTATGGGGTGTTGAAAGGATGCAGGAAAAAGAAAGTTAAAGATTAAGGCTAATTTTCTTTCATTGTTTATGTTTTATATTCAGATCATTATTGGAGGAAAAGGTTGTTTAAAAAACTCAAAATGCACATCACAGCATCTCAAACCCCCATGGCTCCAAGTAGGGTCTTGCCTTGGCAGAACATGTGAATGAATGAATAACTGCAGGAAAATGAAGAGTAAGACAAACTGTCAGAAAAGAGAAGGGAAAAATGAATCTGACGTTTTGAGTAACCGGGATGAGTAGATAGTGGGGTGGGGGTTGGGTTGGCACCATGAAGTCTTTTCACATAGGGCACCAGTTTATTTAAAGCTGGCTCAGGTTAAAACCTATCACTTGACCAAAAACTAATTGGAAAACTTAGAAAACAGCTGCAAGAATTAAACAAAGTAGAGAATAATGCTAAATCAGATACCTGAAACATTTTAGTAAAATAAGTAGACCCAAACCAGGAGGAACATCAGCTTTAATGTAGACCAACAAACTGATTAAGTGCTTTCACCCACAATTCGGCTTCATCAGAGTCAGTGAACAGTACAACAATTAACACTTAAATACCAATTAGAGGCAATAAATCACATGAGTACCATAGTGCATTTAAAAATTAACCCACAAGCATCCAATTCCTTCAGCTCAAACCCCAGTATATGTTTAAACAACAGTAATGAATACATAAATATACATGTTAAATAAATATCACACTTGTTAAAAACTGTGAAACGTTTATGTTTGAAACTGCTTATTTTACTAGTTTTACTTTTGCAATTTATTATGATCGGAAACATTTTAGCAATGCAGAAACAGCTATGTGACTGTATTAATACAACGGAACAGTTATTTAAGCCAATAGTAAAAGAAACTACAGATTAAAAGTAGGACATGTAGTTGTGATTATATCAGTAATTTAGCTCTCACAAGATAAGAGATGAACTAGTTAATTGGTATCAGAACCATGGTTCCCATCTAAGGTACTGCAGATAAGGGTAAGAGCTGGAGCAGTGTGGTGATACCAGTACTTTAGATTTCATCTAAGATACTGCAGATAAGGGTAAGAGCTGGCACTTTCTAGCACTTGCAACTGTAGTTATTTAATAGATTATCAGCTGCTGTACCTGGACTGGTGTGCTACAGTGGTCAACAGTGACATGCTCAGCATGAGCTAGGTAGCTCATATTTAATACATACAACAATACCTTGGTCAGTGTTGCCTGAGTCCATGATTCAGTGTGAAAAAAGCTGGCTGAAGAACGTATGCATTAATTCACGTGTCTGTGTCATCTGCCACACAATTTTATTTAGTTGCATTCAACAAACCCATCTCAGGCTACATAGTATCCTCTGTTCTTACAAAATAAGGACAAGAAACTGATTATTTTGAGGAATGTTATAAATCTGTTGTACAATCTCCCACACTTTATTTTATTTTATTGATTATAACAAAGCATCACTTCTCTCAACTGGTTCACATCTATAGAATATTATTAAGACAGTGAACCTATTGAAAACACATTATAACTGGAGAAATAAAAAACAGTCATCACCCAAATGAAGGTACTTTAAGATCATTCAAACTGATCAGCGGCAGACATGGATAAATCCTTCTCTTCTTCCCTGTCTATGAACTGCTTTGAGCTACCCTGTTCAGTGCTGTGACACACAGGATGCAGAAGTCAGATGCCCAGATAAGTTATACGGGGCACCTGAAGTTGTTCAGAATCCAGAAGCAATACTCTGAGGTGGTAAATCTGATGACAGATCCCACATAAAGAGCTATTTCTTTACAGGCTGTACTGTCATGTAGGTGTGCCAGGGTCAGCTGCAGAAAGTAATATCTGGGTCCCACAAGGCAGGCAAGAAAATCTTACTTAGCTGACAAAATAACAAATATGCTTAGTGAGTACTTAGCAAAGTGCAAATGCATGATGCTTTTGATATATCTTGCATATCTACAGTTTCTGTGGTAATCCTGAGATGCCACACCTAGAGGAAACTGATCCATGCCCTGAGAATGTTAAACCAACCTTCACAAACACCCTTTTGATTTCAGATACTTTATTTAAAGGCAACACTTAGGGTATTTTAAATCAGTTAGAAAATATCAAGACAGGATTGAAATAAATCATACAAATAGCTGTAAGAATTTACATAAAGCATTTCTTCCAAGAAGACATTTTAAGAGTTTCCAACAGAAGAAAAAAAAAAAAACGAGAAGGACAGACAGTCCTCAGCTCTTCACAAATGTCCTTCTTCAACAATCAGAAATAAGGATTTAGGACAGAGTGCCTTTCTTCCCAGCTCCATCTTCTGATATTTTCCCTGGAAATTCTTGGTTTCAGAAGAATGGGTATTAGAAGCAGATACTCTGGAGTATGCAATAGATTTCCAATTATTCCAGCTCTGCAAAGTATTACAGAATCCTCACAAAGTTGCCATTCTTCAGCTTGGAATGACTTTCAGAAGTTTCTATAAAAAATATAACAGAGCCGGTTCAGATGTTACAAAGAAGACACTACAGAAAGCATAACTTTTCTTTCTATCATTTATTGATGACCAGTTTATGCAGCTGAACCATTGTGTTAGCCACTGGATATGGACATTTTGACATGAGCTTAGCCTTAAGTACTGTACACATCCAGTGCACTGATACCATTTACAAGTCCACTAAGATGCTCATCTCTACCATCTCCATTTGCTGCCACTATTGATTACATCATAACTTTTTTGTGATGTTACCCCTCCAGATAATGTGAAAATTCCCTTCCCCCACTGAAGAGCAAATCCAATTTTCTCATCTATCAGTGAATATTCCACACCTAATCCTTATGATTTACTAATATTAATTTCAAAATTAGATATTTCCCCAAGCATTTGAAACAATCTGCTTAAAAACTAGACTATAATAATATCTGAAAGGTCAAAATCAACAAAATACCATATGTATATGTTGACAGAACACAGTAAACCTACATACCCGTGAGGTTCAATACTCTTCAAAATCTTTTAAAACTTCCAGCCGTATGGCTTCTTAATCAGTACAAGTAAGACTGGAAATTGGACAGCTGTGTTGCATGCCACACAAAATATAACATTTGTCAAGATCCAAGGTCCTATTTTACACATTCTACCAAAGCATGGGTTTTATGGAATACCATCACTTGCTAACTCAGAATACTGATCCACTGAAGTGATCATATCAAATGCCTTTTCTGCATCCATACTGATTGTGACTAGAGGCACTCCTTCATTGCCTGCACAAGTGACAAGCTCTAGTACCCTTTAAGAGTGTTTGTGGTTTATTAGTCAGATGTAAAGCCAGCTTGATCTGAGTGCAGTAAGGTCCACAGCATACCCTTAAGCCATGTTACACACAGAGACGTGTATAGTGTGTACTTGGTATTTAAGAAAAATGATGGATGACAATGTTCAGGTAACACTTTGGGACCGTGGAGAAGACCACTGAGGAAAGGAGGTCTGAATGGAGAGATGATAAATCAGCAAGTAAAGGAGAGTAGTATTGCTGGAGATGTATAGATCCTGAAGTCTTGGTGAGGACCTTCACAAGGAGGACCCTGTTTTTACAAAATTTCAATAAGACGACACTGATATATAGAATGTATTTTATATAGCATACATCATGGTTAGAAGTAGGTTAAAAAAATAAAAAACATAGCTGGGTGTACAAGATCAAGGATTAAAAAGTGCCTAATCCTGGTAGGCACACTGGTGCTAGGATTGGATAAAATGACAGTTTTTATAGAATCCTCAAGCCATGGAAACATTCCTACAACGGGGATAGGTCAGGACCAGGGGGAGGATAGGCCTCCTGTTGTAGTAGTAGTACTACCACTGTACCACCACGGACTACAAATATTATATATAAAAGATATTCAAAGAGAAATACAGGCAAAGGCATGCAGAAATGGAACTTTTTACAATACAAATAGTAAGAAAGTGAAGAGGAAAAGGAGAAAAGAGGATTAGTAATGGAGAATGTTAAAGAAACAGAAACTGAGGTTATGGATTACCTCTGAAGTAAATGATTTAGTACAGAAAATTTAACTCCGATAACATCATAGCTGGGTAGAGCAATGGATCCCCAAATTAAGGAGAAACCAGTGGAGCTGGAAACATCCTATCAGTTGCCATATGAAGATACTTTGGGGCCTGCCACAGGAAACTAGTACAAAAGTTCAGCTGGAGTTGCACAGCAAGGGAAGGAACAGGAAACTGTGGCAACTCTGCAGTCAATATTGTGGAGTGATAGGCCAGGGAGTCCCCATATGAAAGATCAATGGATGACACAGGATGAAACTGAAGAGAATGTGATACAGGAAGATGCTCTGGAACTTTCTGCAGAATGCTCACAGGAATCGGAGAACAAAGAATGCACCCTCAATTTAGAAGAAAATGATCTGAGAGAAGAGTTGCTTAATTTAATAGAGATGAACAGACATATTAAGACCAAAGAAAGAAATAGACTACAGAAAGTCAGTAAAACCCAAAAAGTTAGAAGTTTGATAAAACAAATGAATACAGTAATTAGGACTGTCCATAAAGATTCATGTGCTGTAGCAAAAGTAAATAAGATATATTACTCTGCAGCTAAATTAATAGATAGAGTCTTACTACAAAACTACAGGGCAGTAAGGGAAAGGAAGGGGAGAAATCAAATGCCATCATGGAAGAATAGAACAAAGAAAACTATAAAGCAATTAAGACAATAATTTTCACTTTTAGAAGAGTATAGAAGAGGAAACAGATCAACAAAAAAATCTCAGAAAGAAGTGACAAAGCAATGCACAGTACTAGAACAGATCAGGTGTCATTGTGCACTATCACAAATAATAAAATAAAAAATATCAGCACAGGCAGAAAAACTTAGAAGATATGCACATAAATATAAAGGAAAAGTACAAAATAAGAAATTTACTGATGACTCAAAAAAGTTTTATAGAGAACTGGGAAAGAAGGCAAAAGGGATTGAAACACCACCAATAAAAGAAGAAACATATTTTGGAGAAATATCTATGAAGATCGTGTGGAACATAACAAAGATGCTGAATGGATAGAAGAAGTAAAATAAATGATAAGAAGTTCAAATGTACAGGATATTAAATGGGATGAAGTAATGGCCAGACAGATTGAACCATAGTTAAGAAAATCTGCTAATTGGAAAACCCCAGGCCCAGATACAGTACCTAACTTCTGGCTAAAAGTATTAACATCTTTACATGAAGATTTAGCCATGAATAAGAACTATTTATATGTATACCCTGAACAGACACTAAACTGGTTAACAACAGGAAAAACAATGCACCTACTTAAGAGCGAACCTGCAAGCTATCCTAAAAACTATAGCCCTATAACTTGCCTTCTGACGACATATAAACTATACACTGGAATTGATACTGACAGATGTTATAGTCATTTAGAAGAAAACCCAATCATGGCAATAGAACAAAAGCAAAAGGGTAATAAAAGAAAGTCATATGGAACAAAGGATCATTTGTTGTTAAAAACGTCATAATGGAGAACTGTAAAAGGGGAATAATCTAAGTGTGGCATGGATAGACTACAAAAAAGTATTTGACAGTATTCCACATTCATGTATAAAAGAGTACTTAAAAATGAATAAGATACCTGCTACACTGATCGGTTACATTACAGCGATCATGAAACAGTGGCAAGCCACTTTGCAGTTAAGTCATGATAAAGGATAAATTATTATTCAAGGGATAAAAATTCAAAGGGGGATATTCCAGCATGACTCTGTGTCACCCTTGCTTTTTTGTCTTGCCCTTAACCCATTAAGTTGTCTACTTAACAGATTAGTTCATGGCTACATTTTGGCTCCCAGAAAATAACAAAGTGCAAAGTCTTATCTTTTTGTGTGGATGATTTAAAATTGTATAGTTCATCAGATGAGGAACTGAAAGCATAACTGCAAGTGGTCAGCACTTTTTCAGGTGATATAATAATGTAACTTGGTCTTGATAAATGTGCAAAAGCAAGCTTTAAAGCAGGAAAACTGCATCACCAAGAAAACATCAACCTGGGACAGGAATGTGTTACAAAAGAACTTGAACAAGACAAATATCTGGGAATTGATGAAGGAATGATCAACAATAAAACATGAACAAATATGAATAAAACTTAGTAAAGAATATTTTAGAAGACTTAAATTAATCCTGAAAACAGAGCTGATATCTAGAAACAAAGTCCAAGCTATAAATCAATTTGTTCTTCTTGTCCTAACTTACAGTGTTGGAGTGACTGACTGGCCCCAAAAGGTGTTGAATCCCTTTCACAGGAAAATAAATAGGATGCTTCATGCTTATCAAATGATTTATACAAGTCAGTGTATACCAATTCTGAAGGAGGTATTAGCCTCCTCGAAATTGATTATATGTATAGATATATAATCGCAGGACTGCATACATATCTGCTGACGTCACACGATCCAAATGTAGTGAAAGTTTTAAAACATGATGAGAACAAGTCTAAGATGACTTCCCTGAGTACTTTAGCAGAAGCATATCGGTGTCAAGGGGGAATGGAAATCAAACCAGAAGTAAATAAAAATCAGGCAGCAACTGAATGTGCCAAAAAACAAAAGAAAGAATATAAGGTGAAGGATCAGATGAGAAGGAAAATACATAAATATAGTTACAAGTACAGAAAACTCTTGGAACAACCTCATGTTGATCAGGATCAAATGCAGGCATGGTTAAGGAGAGGTGAATTTAAATCAAAAGGCGAAAGGTTAATATCGACGACCCAAGATAGTGGACTATGTATAAGTTGGTATACAAAGTCCATTGATCATGTGGGAGAAACAGACAAATGTAGGTGTTGTAAAACAGAATTGGAAACAGTTGCATAGCTTGTTGCTGGTTGTGACATACCAATAGCAGAAGGACTGTATAATGAAAGGCATAATAATGTGCATGACTGTTGCATTGGTGATTGTGCAAACATTATAATATTGAGGTAGCTGAAAAACATTGGAAACATGAGCCACAAAGCATTATAGAAAATGATGAAGTTTATATCACATGGGATCGACCATTACTAACAGTTCAAAGATAGATGTGAGAAAACCAGCTATAGTGGTCCATGAAAAGAAGACAAAAGTAGAATTGATCACTGAAACTGGTACGCCCAGTGACTAAAGTGTTTCACATGGAGAGAGACACAAAGTCATAAAATACCACGATTTGCAGGCTGAAATGAGGGCAATATGTAAGCAGGATACCCAGATAGTCAACAGGTCTTATAAAAAAAGAATTTACAATCGTACTTAGATATGTTACCAATACATGTATCTTCTTATGAATTGCAGAAGGAGGCAATAGTGCACACATTGTGGGTGCTACGAAGAGCACTTCTGGCTAGCATCAAAGATTGAAACAATACCAACTTTCTGAACCTTAATCATACTTTGACTTAGGAATGGAGTCCATTCCCAACATGGTATTAAAAAAAAAAAAAAGACTTGGAGAAATTAAAAAAGAAAGCTATATCTTTATTCAATGTGAAAAATTTACAACCTCTAGTAACTTAGTCCAGGCAGAACGTAGTAAAGCTTTGAAGAGCTCTTTCGGATGTGAGGTTGTAGACTCCCCAGAATGCAATGTGCATATTTGCATGCTTCCAGATCTTCCTCACTTAAAGGAATGGGGAGCACTTCTTGTTATTCCAAGGTAAGCAATAGATAAAGACTCCCTCTAGGTAAGCTTTTTTATTTCTATCACAAGACATCACAGTATTTATTACATGACATTTTTTCATGGGAAAAAAAACTTAAGGGTAGCTGTGTGGTTAAAAGCGTTTTCTTTTGTCAGAGAGTTTAACAAATATCAAACCAAATGTCTATGAAAATGTGTGTGTTTGCAAGCCTTGCCAATGACTGAAGCCACTATGGCGTAGAACAATGAACATACACTTAAACTTCCAGCCACAGCAGTAATCCTGATGTTAGGGAGATGTTGTCTCCTAGTTTTAAAGGCTTTAGCAAGGGATTTCAAGTCCAGCTTAGTTAACTTTGCTTGAAGGCCCAGTTCAGATAAACATTTTATTGCTTTATTCTCATTACTGCAAGCCTTTTGGCATACCCCTTACCCAAACTTCAGTTAAGCATTCATAAAGTACTTGAGTGTTGTTGCTTAGTCATTTAATTACATCAGATACTTTATGGCCTTAAGGTTTTGGCACATCAGGCCTGTACATGTACCACAGATCTTTAAATTCATACTTACTGCTTCAGTAATGTTGTCTAGCCATTTTAGCCTTGTTCACTTCCTTCTTCTGCCTTCAGTCTTTCCCAGCATCAGTGTCCTCCATTTTACTATCATACTTTTTAGTGAACAGCCTGGATTTATTTTGTTACATGCTGTCTACTTTGATCATCTTGCAGAACAGTCTTGATTTATTTTGTTAAATACTGCTTATTTTGTTCATCTTGCAGTCCACAGCAATCTCAAAAGTTTTTAAGCAACATCACAGTCCAAAGCATTGATTTTTGCATACCCAGACATACTTTTAATCCATTTCTCACAGCCATACGTTATTATTAGCAAAATGATTGTTTTAACTACCAAGACTTTTGCTGACAATGTAGTGACTTTTGTCTTTGATGTCTTACCCAATTTGCCCTGACTTTCCTTTCAAGAAGGCAGCATCTTTTAATTTCATGGGTGTAGTCACCAGCATTTTTTTAATTTCATGGGTGTAGTCACCAGCATCTTTTAATTTCATGGGTGTAGTCACCATCTCCAGAGATCGGCCCAAGATAGTGGACTACGTACACATTGAAGAGCTAGGAAAAATAAAACACATCACTGCCTCTACATCTTCCCCCATTCGCTGGCAAAGAACTGATAGGACTGGGTGCCATAATATTACTTTTCTGAACACTGAGCTGCAAACCAGTCTTTGTGTTTTCTACCTTCACCTTCATAAATAAGCTCTTTAACTCCTCCTGAATTACAGCCACGAGGGTGGTAGTGTCTAAATATCTGAAGGTGCTAAAGTTTCTCCTGACAGTTTTGCTTCCATTGCCTGTTTAATGTAAAATGAAATAAGTAGGGTGACAATATATAGCCTTGTTGCACTCTTTTTCCATTCTTATAAATGATCAGTTATTTAATACTGGGTCAAAATGTTGATTCTTGGTCTACTGCTATCCCCATTTCTCTAAGAATTTGATACAGTTTGCTATGATTCACACAATCAAAAGCTTAACATAGTCAGTAAACAAATGTAAGCACATCTTCTCTGGTTCTCATTACTTTCTGTAGCATCCAAAAGATGCTGGCGATTTGATTTCTAGTGCTGTTACCGCTTCTTAAACCAACTTGTATGTCTGTCAGTTCTCCATGTGTACACTGCTGCAGCCTAACTTGCAGGATCTTAATCATTCTACCTTGGTAGCATGTGAAACAGGATGCCTGGCACTAAATCAAAGAACATACTATGGCTTTGGATTTGGATTCTGAATTTTCCCCACTTAGAAGGTCTGAACGTATTGAAAATCAAAGGAGACAGGGAAATGTTTACCCAGAACTTATAGACTGAAAAGCCAGAGAAACAGTGGGAGGGGGAGGGCTTGGAAGAGAAATTATTATACAACAGTGATGGAACACCTGTTTTCCAAACCCCCACCACCCTCACCTACTGCAGACATACTGTTTTCTCACAAGGGCATAGTTTTTATTTTCCAAGGATGCAATATTTTTAATTACATCAACTTGAATACTGACAATACTTACTTCAGCCTGTTTAAAAAAAGATTCAAATGTGTACCTACTTTTAAAATGGACATAGCTGATACACTAGTTGAACTTGAAACAATATACCAGGAAGTTAAATTTCCAGGTAATGTTTAAAAACCAGGGAATAAGCCACAAGGACTTATACAATACATCAGAAATAAGATTAAAAAGAAAAAACACATTCAACTCATCCCTCCACCCTGTGACAGCTGTTTTTGAAAAGACATGTAGTACGGAGATTCACAAATTACTTAGAGAAAATAAGCTTCAGTACAACAACTTGACCAAACAAGAAAGAAATCTTCTGAATACTTTAAGGGATGATAAGTCCCCTAAGGATTATGAAACCAGATAAGGGTGGGGGGTGGGGGGTCGGTTATTTGGACAAAATGGATTATATTAATAGAATATGTAGTTTACTGTATGACCTTGACAAATATGAGATTTTATCCAAAAATGAAATACACATAGCATACAAAAAGATTCAATGCATGTTAGAAGATTCTTTGTTGCAATGGGTTATTAATGAATAACTGAATTTTTGTATGACAGGCAGTCAGTTATCTCTTGTGTTTTCGGTATACCTAAGGTCCATAAGGACATTTCTGATCCACATATCATTTAATAGTGGCAGCACACAATTCTATTACATACCACTTACGGGTTTTTGTGGATAGACTACTACAAAATTCCCTATATCCCATTAAACACATACTCAATGATTCATGGGTCTTTTTGAGGAAGATAAAACAGGATTTTTGTAACCAAATGTCAGCTTTTCTACTATTGATGTGGTAGATTTATTCACCTCCATTCAGCATAAGGAGGATTTGGATTTATTCCATAATACTATACTTGAACTGACCACTTTAATCAATTCCATGGTAAATTTTATTATGGAAATTATAAGTGCTATTTTACACAACAATTTTATTACATTTGAGGGGGAATATTTTAAACAACTTGGGGGGGGGGTGACGGGTGCAAGCCGTGCCTCTGTATGCCAATCTTGTTTTGTATAGCTGGGAACAAAATTCATACTCAGCTCTAGTTTTTGACACATCTAGGGGCGATACCAAGATGCATCTATAAAACAGAAAAATTAAAAATATTTTAGAACATCCTCCCCAGAGGTATAAGTAGGGGTGCCAAACGCTATGGCTTTTGTAACCATATTTGACTTCAGACACTCCTACCAGTCCCATATGTTCAGCTATATCCCAGCTCTATTCCAGTCTAGTGTCACTAGCGCACTCTACCTACTACAGAGAGAACATTTGTGAAGGGCAAGCCACTTAGGTCTTTAATTTTGAATTATCTTCTGTTTCTCCTTTCTCCCTTTCTACTTTCCAAAAAAAAATTCTAAGCTTGTTTCCTGCCTTTCCTGTAACTAGTCTAGTCCAGATACAGATTTGATGTATCCAGGACTGTTTGTAAGCTTCTGAGCCCCCCAAGCCTTTCTGTGTTGGAGGGAAGCCTTCTAGATTATCAGTGGGAGTGGAAAGCATTAGGTAACCTATCTACCACAAGAGTGATTTCTGGCCCAGAAATTGTGGTTTATTGGTTGTTTGGCAGTTTCTCCATCTCTTTCAACTTTCTGGTTTAAAAGCCTGTGTTTGCTCTTGTCTCCCACATTTCCTGTAACAAGTCTAGTCCAGATACAGATTTCCTGTATCCAGGACTGTTTGTAAGCTTCTGACTCCCCCAAGCCTTTCTGTGTTGGAGGGAAGCCTTCTAGCTTATCAGTGGGAGTGGTAAGCACTAGGTAGCCTATCTACCACAAGAGTGGTTTCTGGCCCGGAAATTGTAGTTTATTGGCCATTTGGCAGTTTTTCCATCTCTTTCAACTTACTGGTTTAAAAGCCTGTATTTGTGCTTGTTTCCCATCTTTCCTGTAACTAGTCTAGTCCAGATACAGATTTGCTGTATCCAGGACTGCTTGTAAGCTTCTGAGCCCCCCCCCAAGCCTTTCTGTGCTGGGGGGAAGCCTTCTAGCTTATCAGTGGGAGTGGTAAGCACTATGTAGCCTATTTACCTCAAAATCCAGGCACATATTCTTAGTTTTAGCACTTGAATTTGCTTATTCGTGCTCAGGACTTGTTCAGAACTTGTTGTTAGCACTAAATAAGCTACAAATTACTACGGCACTCAACCACCCTCTTTACCTAGAGGAAAACGGTTCTTGTACTTACTTTCCTCACTTGCTTAGAGAAAAACAGCTCTTATATTCACTTTCCTCACTTGTCCAGAGGAAAGTAACTTTTTATTCAGGCTTGTCCAAGGTTCAACTCCCAGTGTTCTCTCCTGTCTATCTGATGAATCTGGGCATCATGGGGCAATGTAGCAATTGTCTCATGTACGCAGACAACCCTGTCCTCCTACCACCCAACACCACAACCTGTGAGAGATGCACTTATCAATCAAACTGGAGGTAAAGCTCTCTCCAACCAAGACTGAACCTGACAGTCAATATGAGAAGGTAAACACTTGCACCACACCACACTCATCACATAGTCCCACTAAACCTACACCACCTAAATCCACACATAGAAACACAAAAACATTCACGGAGGCTCTCAATAATAATCTGCTCAAGCAACAGAGACCTCCAAAGCAGAAACACAAGCAACCTCCACCCCCTAGCACAACCCAAATGACACAGACTCAGTATGCCACTCAACCACAGCCCATAAGGCAAAACAACGTACCCATCACACTAGTCATAGTTGACTCTATAGTCAGGCACACTGATGTCCTACTCACCAGGCTAAACAAGGAGAAGGTCACTGTCAGCTGTCTGTCAGGAGCCAGGATTTGCCATATAACCCACGCACTCATGTCACTCCACAACAAGTACAAATATGACTCTGTCATTGTCCATGCTGGTGTGAATGACCTGAGACATACCTCCCTGGACTACATAAAAAGAGACAAGGAAGAGCTCTCTGATCTTGTAGCCCAGGCAGGTATGACCCTAGCCCTGAGTAACATTCTGCCATCGCCCAGAATGATACAGCAGTACAAAGACAAAATGATTGACTTCAACAATTGGCTAAGCTTTTGGTGTCATTCTAAGGGGATCTGGTATCTGTCTGCCTGGGACGACATGGTTGATAGACCACAATGCTTTGCCATAGATGGCCTGCACCTGTCACCCATGGGATTCTGGATTCTGGCTAAGGCTCTTGCTGCCCCTATAGTGCCTTTTTTAGGCAAGGTTCAAATGACAAATTCACCACAATAACAGGAAAAGGCAATCAAAAACTGAGGGTAATGCTACTCAATGCTAGAAGTCTAAATCTCAAAATGCACTCCCTTGAGGCACTTTTTAAAATGGAGAACATCGATATCTGTGCAGTGACTGAGACCTGGTTCAAGGCTCCAGAGAGCATCGCTGCATTACCAGACTATAACTCATACCACACTTTTTGGCCACCTAACCTGGACCGGAACACCAAAGGTGGAGGTGTGGCCAGATTCATTAAGGATATCCACACCTCTAGGCTAGTTGCTCAGCATAATGCATCCAAGGTTATCCAAGTGCAACTAACTCTGGGCAAAACTGCAGTCTAAATTGTAGCTTGTTACAGATCCCCCACCATGCCCCAGTATTCCCACTCCTCTTTTCCTGATATACTGGAAAATATTAGGGTTCAAGCAAACCCTCTAATAATGGGCGATTTCAACTACCCCACCATTAACTGGGAAAAATACTTATGTACCAACTCCTTCACTCAACACTTTCTGGAATTCATAAATTCCAGTGCCCTGGATCAACTCATCCACACCCCCAACAGGGGCAACAATATCCTAGACCTAGTCATTACCAACATGAGTGACCGGTGTTCCACACCTGAAGTCAACTCCTCGTTGGTCAGATCTGACCATAAACCAATCACCCTAGATATCCACATCCCGACCCCACCCCCCATTAAGGAAATCATGGTAAAACATTTTTCCAAGTGGACAGTAGTCTCTCCTTTGATAATCACATCGCCACAGTAGTCAGGAAATCCTTCTATGTGGCACACCTCATCTCAAAAGGGTTCTCATCTATGAAAAAAGAGGTCATTCTTCCCCTCTACTCGACACTCATTAGACCCATTATAGAGTACAATGCCCTTTTTGGAAAGTACCTCACAAGACATCTGCAGCAGCTGGAAAGGCCACAGAAGTACCTCACAAAGAGGATTACTGGCCTCAAACAGATACCCTACACTTACTGTCTCAAAAAACTCCAGCTTTATTCCGTAGCATATCACCTACTCCGAGGTGATCTCTGCCTAACATATAAAGCTATGTCAAACCCAGAGCTGTTGGACACGCTACACCTAAAGAAATCCCAAGCCCTCCAAGCTACACACTCTAGAGACATAAACCTTGTCACCACAATAAACAGGACATGCTGGAGGGATAGATTCCTGTCACAGAGACTTCCCATACTCTGGGACAGGCTTCCCATCTATGTCAAGCAAAGTTCTTCATTAGCACTCTTCAAGAAAAATCTTGATGAGTGGATGGGAAATAGGAAATACACCACGGGGATCACTTCTGTGTCTCTGCTTGACAGTGGCACAGGAAAATATCTTTCTTGGGTGGCGTAAGCCAGGGAACCTTGTTGGCTAGGCTTACTTAGGCCCTTGGACTGATAGCCTAGTACCTACCTATGAACCAATGTAACTATATACTACACAAGAATAAGGTTCAGATAGGGGCACCCCATATAGATATCACATTGGAGAGTAGGAATTGTGAAACTAAAGGGGTTGTTTACCTTGTGGTCTGTAGTGGATGTAACAGTTTTTACATTGGCAAGACAGAAAGACAATTATGCAGGATGATTTAGGAGCATAATTATGCCATTCAAAGGAAAAATATGAGCAACTCCCTTTGTAAACATTCTCTAGTATATCCTACTTTTCCTAGATTCTACTTTAGTATACTTGTAGTACCCAATTCACCTAGAGGAGTGGAATGGGAAGAAGAACTTGAAAGGAGAGAGCTATTTTGGCAATTGAGACTGAATGCAGTCACATTACCAGGTTTCAATAAACATACATCTATCACTCCTATACTCGATAAGGGTGACTAAGCTTTGAAACACAAGGATGATTTTATTGCTGCATTACACAAAATAATCTTGCCAGTAGTCCTGTCTAGGTATGTTCCTTACCAATATCTGGTTGGCATTCATGTGATTTTATCATTTGTTTACAGTTTTCAACAGCTTTAATAGTTTCTTCATGTACAAACATACATTATTCTTAGGTTAGTATTTTATTGAAGAATTATTTTAGCTGTTTTTTTTAATAAAAGTGTTTTAACACAGATAAGGTAGTAAAACAATTCAGTCAAAACATACGTCTTACAAAATTATTTGCAGTTACTGACAGTTTTACTTTAAGAATTCTGTAGTACTTCACTGGAAGTCATTTTTTATTTGCTGTTTTATTTTCAAATGTCTTTATATGATTTGAATATGCTTGCAAGCACTGCTCTGATGAAGTCTCAAATTGTGGAATGAAAGCGCTTAACTGTGTCTGTTTCTTCAATACAAGTTTTTATTTATCAGACTTGAAATTTCTTGTGTATTATTTCATCACTGGTCTACATACAGGCTGTGCTTGGATTTTCTGTGTGTTTAAACAGGAATACATTATCTCGAAGGTTTTTGTGCTGCTACAGTTTTTGCAGTGTGATATCAAACAGAAGCTGAAGTGAGCTACTTTTTGTCTTCACCTGATGTCACCCAAGGTACTATGTGAGCCTTTTGCTTTTTCTTAGTTTTGGTTTGGCTGTACGGACGCACGCTGGTTTTGTATTCCTTTTTAAGCATAGCTATGCATCCGTCAAATGACTGACAAGTTCTGGTAGCCTTGATAAGTATAAGCAGGGGCTTGGGAGATTAAACATTTACAAAGCTGTGGTCTGAGAGATTAACCATTTAACAGGCTACCTTTGGCCATTAGTGACATAGGTGCCAAACCAGAGATGATTTTCCTGTTCTCCATCATGCCTCTCAACCTGGAAACATCAAAAATCTAGACAAGGCCCATGAAAAATAGGTACAAATCTGTACGCTGATTAACATATAATTTGCATACACAATTATGTGACCTCACCCATTCCAATGGAATTGTGGGATACCAACTTTCAAACGCAAACTGAAGAACAGACAACCAAAATATGGCACCAGAGTCCCCCTGTAGCCATTCCAATGTCCCATTACCTGGTTGTTTCACCCCATTTACCATAAACACTAATGTATGCATACTGCTTTACTTCTACAATGATTATTTGGATTTTATTTTTACATTTTACAGCACAACAATGCAGAAACACTAATAGACATCTGGTAAACAAAGCAATACTGTCTCATACTGAAAATGGGCTTGGCATTAAAACTTCTCTGCCCTTGAAACTCACGTTCATTGAAACAGCATTGAAACCCACTCCATATCCAAAGAAAATGCATCTGGCCATTGGTGGATAAACTGAGCCTTTACTACAACGTTTCCTAGAGAGGATGGCCTATGCACAATGGCATCAGATCACACAAAAAAAAGTTTACAAAAACTCATTTCAAGATTACAAATATTTCTGAATACATGACAAAACCACAACTGGTATACATACCTAGAACAGAGAGAGTGTATCAAGACCATACATATGGCATATTTACCTTTTAGCTACCCCTCTCCATTTTCCATGAAATATTTGTAAAAGTATGTATTTATTTTAAATTACAGCATATTTTGATTTTATATTAATTTACCTCCTCTGTACATACAGTGAACCAACTGTGTGCTTTGATACTTTACTTTGATGGGATTAACCTTGGAGTTAATGGAGTTAAAGGGGCTGACTTATTAAAAGGATAACAATTTAAAGTTAACCATAATGGCAGATACCTTCATGAGAGTGTTAAGAAAATAAATAATGACAGACATCCTGATTGTGAATGTACTTACTTCAAGGATTAATAATTTCTTGCTGCATAGGGTGGTGGTGATGAAGTGGACAGATAAAAACATGTCATATATTTTATCTGTTTATTAGTGACTCAGAATCAAAAGTTAAAACATACAAAAATGTGTACCATGTTTTATTATGCAGTGTTGGTTGACCAAGTTGTTGCATGTTCATCAGAAGTCCAAGGAGAGAAACTCACATGCAAGCAAAACAACACATTCACAAATATTTTCACAAGCAATTAAGTGTTCAGCTATATATACTATTCAAGCAGGTACACTCAAATCAACATTTTGTTCAGGTATTACATCAGGTGTAGAAATTAAAGCAATTGCAAAGTGAGTTTCTGAATAGAGAGTCAATAGTTAAAAGTCACAATGTCCTGCACTGATAAACTCAAGTCAGAGAAATGGGAGGCCCTAACTCGAACCCAAAAGAGATGGTCACCAACAGCATACCTGTACAGTGCTGCTCCAAATACCAGTTAGTGCTAACAACTTACTGCAAACAAGAAGCGCTTAAAATACAAGTTAGTCTCTCTCTTCTCTCTCTAGCTATCAAACTGGCCAGCTACCATCTATGTGTATTACTCGTTAGAAATGTTTGATGTAATACAACAGTCTTCATTTGAAGATTGACAGTAAACTTGGTGCCCTGTCCTGATGATTATACACTGGACTTGATGCATTCTACAAAGGAATGGAATAGTTGCTTCAGGATCATTGTTTAATGGTAGTTGATAACTGCTACAATAATAAATATGTAGGTAAATAAATAAATTAATGTTTAAATGAGGTGACTGTAGTGTTTTTTTTTCCATTTGTTATCTAGAAAATGCACCAGTTCTCAATGACGTATTTCCTCTGGTTCTGCTAAGAGCTTATTTATGTTCCTTTATATATGTGCCGGGCTCTTGCCATACACGCAGCACCATTTCACCAGAATGCTTTTTTTTGTGAAAAAGAAATACAAATAGATTTAGAGGGTATGCAGTTTAACTAACTGTTTTAGTTATTCCTACTTATTTGTTAGCTGCAAGAAATCTTTTCACCCATGACTGAATCTTCAGGAAATAAAAGCTTGCAAGAATCTTTCACTTATCCATTTTGGGATGAACAAATATATGGCAAAGCTTTTAAATTAATAAATAATATTGACAAATTTATATTGAAAAATAATAAAGCTGATCACAAGGGACAATGTTCTATTTATTGCAGTCATAACTCTCGACCTTCAATCTTCAAACTGTGGTGCACTATCTCTCATAAATAATGTGGAGCAAATGGAAGTGCGGCACATTTATAACCAGCTTCAACTAAACCATTACTTTGAAAAAGTAATCTGATTCAATATTGCATGCTTACCATCAATATCAGTTAAAGTCTCCACAGTGACTGTGAATGCCGAGCCTTCTAAAATCCGATGAGCGAGACGTTTGGCCATAATATATCCACATTCCATTGCAGACTAGCTGAGCAAAAAAGCAGGCAGCAGCTAATAAATTCCAGGCGCGAGCGATACAAACAAGACATTCCCACTTGCAAAAGCATTTGATTTGAGCATACATGTGCGAGCTGAATTCCGACAGGCTGGTAGCCCTGATGTAGCTGACATCATCACGCATGCGATGATGTCAGCTGACAAAGCACGAAAAATAAAAAAAAATAAAAAAATAAAATCGGAAATGAATTGGTGTCAATCGGTAATCGTGGCACCCCATTTTTGGACCCCAAAACTCGGTAAAAAACGAGAAATTCGGGACAGTTGGGAGGTATGTTCTCCATCCATTTGTCCAAGTGATGCTTGAATTGGGTTAAGGAGGAACTCTGCTTCACATGGATGGGTCACCTGTTTCAGAGACAGAGTAGTCTCTGGGACACATCCCTTTAGCTCCAACAGATCCTATTTATATCCAAGGCAAGGTTTAAATCTTTAGAATGGGTAATTCTGGTGCAGTTTGTTTTGTGGATATGCAAGAGGTCTACCAAGGTGGGGTCTGACAATTCTTTATATGCCAGGCATATATCTCCCCTCAACAGCCAGTAGGAGGCAGAATACAGGAAATGGGCTTTGACGTGGTCTACACAGGGCATGTTACTTATGTCATGTATTTTTTTAGTGAGAATACTCTGTGGATGTTCCAGTTGTTGGATGTGCCTGATTAGGTACATACCAACGGGGGAATTGTACTCAATGACAGGTCTGATGAATGCTGAATGCAGTAGAACAGTGACCTCTTGGACCTAAATGTCATACCATAGCTTATAGTTTGTACAACATAGAATGACTTCCTCACTACTGTAGACACGTGATGATCAAAGGCTAGATTACTGTCAATGTGTGTCCCCAAGTCTCTGATTACTGGGTCAACTCTTAGGGTTGTGTTGTCAGCATGATAGTTATCAGGAGTGGATGACTTCCCGAAGTATACTGTTATTCATTTCTTGCCATTTAGTTTTAGTCCAGGGCTCTAATAGAAGTTATGTGTCTGTGTCACCCTTTCTGGAGAAAAGTGTCAGTGGAGGATTGTATGACAGCTCCTAATTTGCAATCATCTACAAATTTAGTCAGCCAAAGGCTCTTGATATTGGCCTTGACTTCAGAGAAGTAAATGCCAAAAGGAGCGGTATATCGAGACTAAACCTATCCATCATATTATTAGTTCTTTGATGACCAGATTTATCATTCCACATGTATTGAGTAAATGCAATATCTTTTTTGGTGTTATGTCCAGAAGGAGTTATATATCATCACAACAATGACTGACTTCCTCCTCCATTGGCAAATGTAGTTGCAGCATAAAATTATAACTGTCTTTTTGGAGCTTTTCTCCCCGGGCCTCCTCTGAAAATGGGTTTCTACCCAATTGGACTTTCCCAGTAATAAAATGCCAATAAATAAATATCACTGTAATGTTGAAAGGTTTGCCTTGGAGTCTGATTGAGATAATTTTATAATTTTGGGGTTGTAAATGAATACTGATTTTGATACCCTTTCATTGGCTGTAAGGACTACTCCCTTCTTTTTTATGATTCTTGACAGCAATAGAAGATCTGATGGCTATCAGATATAAAATGTCTCATACCAGTTAATTTTAGTTAACTAATTCTCAAGATTATTATTTCTATTGTTGTTATCTCTTTTTTAACCACATCAAGTTTGCCTTAGTTCATAGTTCCTACATTCCAATTAACAATGCTGTATAATTCTTTGCAGCAATGGACTTTCCTTCTTTCTACAAATAGCCCTGTAGATGGATGCCTAATATGTTTATATGTGCCATAACCTCTAGTATTACTCATATGTGACCTCTGTTATTCCCCAGTAGTATGCTGGGCACCTCCAGTCCTAAGGGTTTCATCCTCTAGTACCATTTTGACATGTCTCTGGTTGCCATTTTTGATAGGGTTTTCTTGGCAAAACATTGAATGGGATTGCCATTAGCCTCTCCAGTTTACTGTATTTAGTCTGATCTCAATACCAGCACTTGTCTATCCTGAGAGGCAATACATAATATAGTCTATAGTTTCAATGAGATATGTAAACCCTTTCACCATGGCAAGCTAAGTCCAGAAGGAGCGATTCCCTCAACATATCAGAGAGTCATCACTATGGTTACACTAGAATTCCTCTACCAGTGCTTCAAGACGTCACAATAATTCTGTTATTTAATACAGCAGTGAAGGATATCACAATAGACAACCCATGTCATCTTACCTAAGTGGTAAAATAAGCCACTGCAATGGACAGTGGTCAGACAGAAGGGAGATGATGGTCACAGCTACTATCTGTTGGGACACATAATTCCTTTCTAACCTGCCT
The DNA here is from genome assembly GCF_019279795.1 of Protopterus annectens. Lineage (NCBI taxonomy): Eukaryota > Metazoa > Chordata > Ceratodontiformes > Protopteridae > Protopterus > Protopterus annectens. The sequence goes on from NC_056727.1 coordinate 1,199,584,275, forward strand.
GTATAATCATGCATTCCTGAAATATATGTAAGTATTTTATTACCTGAGATTTCAGAGAAGTCTAAATAATTTAACCCCAAATCTCTCAATCGTTCATTTTTTTGTTTGTGGAATAAATCTGAACCCTCAGTACTTATTTGCACATATCTTCATTGATACAAATTAAAATTTGTTGTTAGTATCTACCTAGCCTGCACTTAAAATTACTAATTAAATAGCTTCTCCACTTAGACCATTGTTGATATGTGATACAAACAACATGTTACAATTGTTCAGTATTCCTGACTGTAACTATCATCCCTGTTATTAGACCATCTCTGTCACTAAAAACATCAAGTACCTTCGCACATTTGCCATTCCCTAAAATGACATTAAGTCCTTTATATTGCTGCCTCCTAGCTAGTGAACTTACTACCAGCTGGTGTCCCATTCTACTCAATCTGCTATGCTCAGCTGCATGCAAGCATGGTTCTTGGAGACATACAGACATACTAGCTCAGGACATGTTATTGCCAGATGCCTAAATAGCCGAACATATACAACTATAATAATGAAATCAAGGAGAACACAGTTGTTGTACTTACTTTTCTCACTTGCTTAGAGAAAATCAGCTCTTGTATTCACTTTCCTCACTTTTCTAGAGGAAAATAGTTTTTTATTCAGGCATGTCCAAGGGTCAGCTCCCAGTGTTCTCTCCTGTCTATCTGATGAATCTGGGCATCTTGAGGCAATGTAGAAATTGCCTCGTACACAGACAACCCTCTCCTCCTACCACCCAACACTACAACCTGCGAGAGATGCACTTATCTAGCCAAACTGGAGTTAAAGCTCTCTCCAACCAAGACTGAACTTGACAGTCATGAGGAGAAGGTAAACATTTGCACTACACCACACTCATCACATAGTCTCACTAAATCTACACCACCAAAATCCACACATAGTAACATAAAAACATTCGCGGAGGCTCTCAATAATAATCTGTCTAAGCAACAGAGACCTCCAAAGCAGAAATGCAAGCAACCTCCATCCCCCAACACAACCCAAATGACACATAGCCCACAGACTCAGTGTGCAACTCGATCACAGCCAATAAGGCAAAACAATGTACCCAACACACTAGTCATAGGTGACTCTATAGTCAGGCACACTGATGTCCCACTCACGAGGCTAAACAAGGAGAAGGTTACTGTCGGCTGCTTGTCGGGTGCCAGGATCCGCCACATAACCCACGCACTCAGGTCACTCCACAACAAGTACAAATATGGCTCTGTCATTGTCCATGTTGGTGTGAATGACCTGAGACGTACCTCCCTGGACTACATGAAAAGAGACATGGAAGAGCTCTCTGATCTTGTAGCCCAGGCAGGTATGACCCTAGCCCTGAGTAGCATTCTGCCATTGCCCAGAATGATACCGCAGTACAAGAACAAAATGATTGACTTAAATAATTGGCTAAGCTTCTGGTGTCATTCTAAGGAGATCCAGTATCTGTCTGCTTGGGATGACATGGTCGACAGACCACGATGCTTTGCCACAGATGGCCTGCACCTGTCACCTCTGGGATTCCGGATACTGGCTAAGGCTCTTCCTGTCCCTATAGTGCCTTTTTTAGGCAAGGTTCAAATAACAAATTCACCACCATAACAAGAAAAGGCAAGCAAAACCTGAGGGTAATGCTACTCAATGCTAGAAGTCTAAATCTCAAAATGCACTCACTCGAGGCACTCCTTAAAATGGAGAACATTGATATCTGTGCAGTGACTGAGACCTGGTTTAAGGCTCCAGAGAGCACCCCTGCAATATCAGGCTATAGCTCATACCACACTTTTCAGTCATGTAACCTGGACCAAAACACCAAAGGTGGAGGTGTGTCCATGAGGATATCCACACCTCCAGGCTAGCTGCTCAGCATAATGCATCCGAGGTTATCCAAGTGCAACTAACTCTGGGCAAAACTGCAATCCAAATTGTAGCTTGCTACAGATCCCCCACCATGCCCCAGGATTCCCACTCCTCTTTTCTTGATGTACTGGAAAATATTAGGGTTCATCCAAACACCCTAATAATGGGCGACTTCAACTACCCCACCATTAACTTGGAAAACTACTCATGTACCAACTCCTTAGCTCAACGCTTTCTGGAATTCATAAACTCCAATGCCCTGGATCAACTTATCCACACCCCCACCAGGGGCAACAATATCCTAGACCTAGTCATTACCAACATGAGTGACCGGTGTTCCACACCTGAAGTCAACTCCTCGTTGGTCCGATCTAATCATAAGCTAATCAGCCTTGATATCCACATCCCGTCCCCAACCTCCATTAAAGAAACCACAATAGAAAATTTCTCCAAAGCCAACTTCATGCTTCTTAAGACAGAAGTGGTGAACTTTGTGACACCCATGCAGATGGACAATGCAGTTACAACTGCTGAATCCTACACAAATGCACTCTGTAAGCACTTACACGAGTGCATGGATCATGCTATCCCAAACAGAACCAAGACTCTATCCTCCAAAAAAGGAAGCCAATCTGGTGATCACCTGCCATAAACAAACTGTACAACAGAAGGAAGAAACTGTTGCAAAAGAGATTAAAATCCCATGAGTGGAAGAGTTCCCTGGACAGCCTCAGTAAGAAGCTGAGATCCCTTATAAGATCCTCCAAAGCTAGCTACGAAAACAAAATTGCCACTAATTCCAAGGACAACCACAAAGCATTCTATAGCTATGTCAAGAATCTCGATGGAAACACCCAGATCTGCTCTGAATTACAGCACAAAGGCATTTTACAGAATTACAGAACCAACTGATATTGCCAACATCCTGGCAGATAGGTTTAGTGCTAACTTTACCGTCCTCTCACCCCCTAAAGGGCCCATATATATATACAGGAAGAATGCAGAGTCCCTGTAATCACAACTACACAGGTAAAAGATGCACTCTCTAAAGCCAAAAACACAGCACCCATGGGACCAGACAACATCCCAGGCTGCATTTTACACAAACTTCAGAATGAACTGGCTCCCCACTTAAGCACCATGTTCAATAATAGCCTCACATCAGGCTTTCTGCCCACTGAATGGCACACAGCAACAGTTATCCCACTCCACAAAGGGGGAGCCACCACTGATCCCGGGAACTATTGACCTATTAGCCTGACAAGCCTGGTCTGCAAGGCCATGGAACATATCATCATGGAACTCATAAACAAAGACATTGCTAACCTCCAAACTCTGGATCCCACCCAGTTCGGGTTTGTGAAAGGCAGATCATGCCTCCTGGACCTGATTAATTTCTTTGAGGCAGTCACCAAAGCTGTAGATGAGGGTAAGGTGGTTCACACAGCCTATCTTGACCTCCCCAAGGCTTTCGACACCATCCCCCATTCTGGAATTATAGTTAAACTCACTAAACAAGGTATAAATCCCTATGTCACAAGATGGGTTGCCAACTGGCTCACTGACAGAACCCACACTGTAGAAGTTGCAGACTCCAAATCTGACCTCAAAACAGTGACAAGTGGAGTACCACAGGGTTCCATCCTGGGACCTCTCCTGTTTGGTATCTACTTCTCTGAAGTACAGACTAACACAGAAGGCCTTTGGCTAGCGAAGTTTCCAGATGACTGCAAACTAGGAGCCATAGTCAAGTCCCCAAATGATGTAGACATCCTATAGAAGGGCCTCGCTGAGACAGATGCCTGGTGTCAGAGCCATGGCCTCAAGCTCAATGCCAAAAAGTGCAGTGTCATCCCCTTTAGTAAAAACTCTGTACCCATGAACTACCACATAGGCAGCAATCTACTTAACACTGAATGTGTGATTAAACAGAGGCACAGCAAAATAATGGGTATAGTTCCCCATACTAAAGGGGTGGCGTAAGCCACAAAACTATGGGCTAGGCTTATAAATGCCCTCGGGCAGATAGCCTAGTATGAACCTATGAACCTATGAACCTATAAAGACCTTGGGACCCAGGTGGACAGTAGTCTCTTCTTTGATAGTCACATCACCACAGTAGTCAGGAAGTCCTTCTACATGGCACACCTCATCATAAAAGGGTTCTCATCCAGGAAAAAAGAGGTCATTGTTCCCCTCTACTCGACACTCATTAGACCCATTATAGAGTACAATGCCCCTTTTGGAATGTACCTCACAAGACATCTGGAGCAGCTGGAAAGGCCACAGAAGTACCTCACAAAGAGGATTACTGGCCTCAAACAAATGCCCTACACTGACCACCTCAAAAAACTCCAGCTTTACTCCGTAGCATATCATCTACTCCGAGGTGATCTCTGCCTAGCATATAAAGCTATGTCAAACCCAGAGCTGTTGGACATGCTACACCTAAAGAAATCCCAATCCCTCCGAGCTACACACTCTAGGGACCTAAACCTTGTCACCACAATAAACAGGACATGCTGGAGGGATAGATTCCTTTCCCAGAGACTTCCCATACTCTGGAACAGGCTACCCATCTATGTCAAGCAGAGTTCTTCATTAGCACTCTTCAAGAAAAATCTTGATGAGTGGATGGGAAATAGGAAATACACCCCAGGGGTCACTTCTGTGTCTCTGCTTGACAGTGGCACAGGAAAATATCTTTCTTGGGTGGCGTAAGCCAGGGAACCTTGTTGGCTAGCCTTATGTAGGCCCTTGGGTCGATAGCCTAGTACCGGTCTATGAACCTATGAACCTTAGCAATCTCTATAAAACTCCATGTAACTAAAACTTTGTTTATAATCAGGATGCTGGACATAACTAAGTTGCATATACCCACTGTGCGAAAAACTGTTATAATTTGAAACCTTCATCAGCCTTCCCCATACTCACTTACTTAAACAAAAAAATTAAGTCTTCCAAGGGCACTAACAGAGTTAGCCTAAAAGCTGACAGACTCAGTCCTGAAATGGAAAAAAGGTACTAGTGTTTGAAAAACAATGCATAACTGCATACCCAGCTTCCATGATCCTTTAAGGTGCTGCACCTGTCATTATATTTGCATCCTAAGAAGGTAATAGAAATGCACACATTATGTGTAAGCAAAATGCAAAGAAATGTGGGGACAACTCTCTTTGGTGCAAACCCCGTACTTAATATACATAAGCTAGCTAGTAGTGGCAGTGAAACAACTAATGTGCTGCACAGACATGTAATGCTCTTATATAAATATATCTGCTCTGCTTACCCATTCTTTTTACACTCAGAGTCAACCAGCAGTCTGGGACATTTATACTTAACCTGAACATGTACAGAAGAGAAAAGTATTTTGTACAAACACATATTTTCATATGTAGATTCTCCTGTATATATTCAAGTCATGCTCAAATCCCACTGCATATCTACTCAAGTGCCTCACACATTATAAAATCAGCATGGAAAAAAAATGCCTAAAATACCATAGGATTCAGAAAAACTTAGCACGATGCTTACTTATCTTGGAAGGGTTCTGCATTACACTAAGCCCTCCAGATTAATAGGACACCCTGCAGCTTAGGTGTTCCCTTTTTGGGGGCTTCAGCAATAAGTTTCATGGGTCAAGCCACATGATAATGTGGCAGGCTGAAGAAATGGCTAATGCTAATTAGCCATTTGCTGTCCCCTGGAAGTGTCAGCGACTCCCAATTTGTTCAGTCAAACAATTCATAAAATCACTAGGCTGAGTAAAATTTTACTCTAGGAGGAAGAGTGATCACCTTCAAAACACATCAGTCTCCCGTTCATTCCTATATGAGTATGCACATTGCAATTTGTTCAGCCAAGCAATTATAGGATCATAGGAAGTTGCTAGGCTATTAGCCCTGAGGCCCTTACAAGCCTAGCCAAGAATTTAGCCCATGTTCCGACAAGTCAGCACCCGATGCCCCAGTCCCGCAGGGACACAGGTGGAATCCCAGGGGTGTATTTTCAGTTCCCCATCCAGTTATCCAGGTTGCACTTAAAAAGGGTTAATGAGGTACTCTTCTTGATGTGGAGAGGGACTCTATTCCACAGAAGGGGGGAGTCTCTGGGACACAAATCTGTCCCACCAACAAGTCCTACTAATGTTACAGACCAGGTTGAGGTCGTGCGTGAGGGTTACTTGAGTGGAGCTGGACTTGCGGATATGCAGCAGTCCCATCAAGGTGGGGTCTGAGATTGCCTTGTATGCCAGAGAGAGGTCACCTCTGAGGAGCCTGTATGAGACTAAGAAGAGGGCAGGGCCTTCAGCCTATCTGTGTAGGATAGATGTTTGAGGTCCTGGATTCACCTGGTGAGTAACCTCTGTGGTCTCTCCAGCTGCTGCATGTGCTTGGTGAGGTACATGCCAAAAGGGGCATTGTACTCAATAATGGGTCTGATAAGGGAAGAATACAAGGATGTTATGACTATCTTGTCCCTGGATAAGATGCCCTTACTAATGAGGTGGGCCATGTGAAAAGTTTTCCGTATAATAGAGGCAATATGGTGGTCAAAAGTCAGTTTGCTATCAACCTGGGTGCCCAAGTCCATCACGACTCATTGCGTACTTAGGACCTTGTTATTAACATGATAATTTGTGGGGACATCACTCTCCACAAAGAGGATGATAATGCATTTTTGGCATTCAGTTTGAGGCAGTATTTCTGGCACCAGTCATTTGTTTGAGTGAGACCCTCTTGGAGGATGTCCACATCACTAGGAGAATTGATGACAGTGCCCAGCTTGCAGTCATCTGCAAACTTGGTCAGCCATAGCCCACTAGTTTTGGCCTGTACCTCAGAAATGTATATACTAAACAACAGAGGCCACAAGACAAATCCCTGGGGTACACCTTTCATTATGGGTCTACTGCTTGAGGTGCTACCCCTATTTTGACTAGGTGGGTTCCCTCAGTGAGCCAGTTTCCTACCCATCTGGTAACATATGGATTAATGCCTAGTTGAGTATACCTGAGCAGGGAATAATATCGAAGGCTTTGGCCAGGTCAAGGTAGGTAGTGTGCACCATCTTAACCTCGTCCATGGTTTGGGTGACTGTCTCAAAGAAGTCGACCAAATTTAACAGGCATGACCTCCCCTTGACAAAACCAAACTGTGTGGGATTGAGTGTTTAGAGGTTGCCAATGTCCTTGTTAATGAGGTCCATGATAATCTGCTCCATGGCCTTGTAGATCAGAGTAGTTAGGCTGATGGGTCTATAATTTCCTGCAATGGTGGACACTCCACCTTTGTGCAAAGGGATGACAGTGGCTGTCCTCCACTTGGCTGGGATGAAGCCGGTACTCACGCTTTGGTTGAATAGGGTGCCTAAGGGTGCTGCAAGTTCCTGCCTGAGTTCATGTAGGATGCAGCTTGGGATGTTATCAGGCCTCATGGAGGCTGTATTTTTTGCCTTTGAAAGGGCAGTGATGACTTGATCCCTAGAGATAAGGAGAGGGGTGCAGGTGCTGGGGATGTCCTGATTTACTGATGGGGGGACAGAGGGTTGAAGTTTTCACAGAACCTGTCTGCCAGCAGGTTGGCTATATCTATGGCGTTTGTGTATGTGGTGTACTTGACCACCAGTTCTGAGCAGATCTGGGTGTTTCCTTTGGAATTGCGGACATATATGAAGAAGGCCTTATGATTGTCATTAGTAGATGTGGCCAGTTTGGATGTGAAGTTTGCTTTGGACGATTTCACTAGTGCTCTTATTTGCTTGTTCAGGTTAAGGGAGAGATTGCTTCCAATTGGACACCTGCTCTTTCTTGGTCCTGGACAGCAATTTTTTTTTCCTTTTATATTATAGAGTTTATTTATTGCAGATGTCCACCAGACAGGTTTACTGTTCCTTGAGGAGGAGGATTTTGCCCTGTCAGTTATTCCTGATGCCATGCAGCTATATAAATGCTCATATAGTACTTTGCTGCAGGTTTGGACATATGTGTCAGTTCCTATGGAGGGAGAGGGAGCTGTGAAGCTGTTTATGCCTACCTGCAGGAGGTTGTAGTCAGCTTTGGAAAATTTTTTTTGTTTGACTCTAGCTGGGGGAGGGGGTTGGGGAAGATGGTGACTTCGAAAGTAACCACTTTGTTGTTGGATCTTACCAGGGAGGATGACACTGTAGGGATTCTGCAGTGGTTACTCATGTTGTTTGACATGGAAGATACTTATCTGTATATTTTTCCATTTTTCTATTTTAGAATAAATGTCAGACAAAATCTCTTGCAATGTAAGTCATCATCACTTCCAGACCCTTACCTTTCCCTTTGGTCTAGCAAGTTAACAAACACATTTACAAAGTGCATAGCTCAGGTTTTGGCTTCCCTTCAGATTAAAAGGTATTCTGTTTATCTTTGTTCTCATACCTCTCTGCAGCTAATGCTCATTTGGAGACTTTTATTATGGATGTTTCACACTCCAGTAAAAAAATGTGAACTGGAAAATGTTCCTTTGGTCCCATCTTAGTCTGTTCAGTTTCTGGGCACAGCTGCAGATAAAGTACAAAACAAAGACCTGCATCTCCATGAGAATGAAGAAATCATACAGCTCCTCAAAGATTTCTGATACAAGTAAATGATCACTATGATAGAATGCCTTTAAAACTTTGGGGTATATGACTTTTTGCAGAACCATTATTACACATGTCAGACTTCACATAAGGACAGCTCTCTGGCCCCAAATACCCATGTAGGATTAAGTCTTGTAAAACATTGACTACATTACCTCTCTCAGAAAAGAAACTTCCCCATATTTACTAGAATGGGCCAACCCTTTTCACATGTTTCAAGGATAATAGAGCCTATTATCAGCACTTCAAATTTGGACTTCATAGCTCAGTGGTTAGAGCATTGGTCTTATAAATCAGGGATCATGAGTTCAAATCCTACTGGTGCCTTTCCAATATTTTTTCAGTCATGACGGACTTGGACACCCAGGTTGATAGCAACCTGACTTTTGACCACCATGTTGCCTCCATTATACGGAAGGCTTTCTACATGACCCACCTCATAAGTAAGGGTATTTCATCCAGGAACAACCAGGTCATAACATCCGTGTACTCCTCCCTTATCAGACCCATTATCGAGTACAATGCCCCCTTTGGCATGTACCTTGCCAAGCACATGCAGCAGCTGGCGAGACCCCAGAGGTTCCAGACCAGGACAATCCAGGGTTTCAAACACCTATCCCATACAGACAGGCCAAAAGCCTTTTCCTTCTACTCAGTCTCATACAGACTGCTCAGAGATGACCTGTGTCTGGCATACAAGGTCATCTCAGACCCAGCCTTGATGAAGTTGCTGCTTATCCGTAATTCAAACTCCACTTACGCAACATGCATGCAAGGCCTCAACCTGGTCTGTGACATTAATATAACTTGATGATGGGCTAGATTTGTGTCCAAAATACTCCCCTTCTGTGCAATATACTCCCTCTCCATGTCAAGCAGAGTACCTCACTAGCCCTCTTTAAGAGGAACCTGTATGACTGGATAGGAAACAGAAAATACACCCCTGGGATCCCACCTGTGTCCTTGCTGAACAGGGGAAACAGGTGTTGACTCTGTGTGAACATGGGCAAAATCCTTGGCTAGGCTTATAAGGGCCTCCGGGCCAATAGCCTAGTATCATCCTATGAACCTAAGAACCTATTGCAAGAGATGCCTTAGATTATGCTAGAAGAGTCCAGTTTTATTGCCTCTTAGTCCATGGTACCCAAAAATCTCCCTTTACTCTCACTCCATATCAGTAAGGAAGAGCTGTCAGTAGTACTGCCAGCTTTAAGAGCACATCTAACTTTCTTGCAAGCAGGGCAGGTATTCATGCACAGAAACTATAACAGTCATATGGCATCTAAACAAATATGGAGGAAATTATATTTTGTGGCTGTGTACTGATGTTAAGAATAAGGAAATGGTCCATGTGATGAAAAGTGATACTGCTATCCCAGCTAGCTGGAATTTTGTAAATAATTATATGTCATTGGTCAATATCGAAATGATTTATACAAGATGCTTGTGTTACAAATATATTGCTTATATCTGCTTGTACAGATGTGCATGTTAAAAAGGTATTTGCAAAGTGCTGTTTTAAGTGTAACAACAGTGTGCCCTACTGGAAAACAACAGAAATGTACACACGCTATTTTAACTGCTTAAATGTATATATTTTAGCAGTGCAAACTGGGATACAGGAGGTTAACCTCAGTCTAGTAAATTTTAGAAAAACAGCTGATATTAAATTACTTTATGGCTTTGCATAAAGATGGTATCTTTCAATTTTCAATACAGCAAGAGCTGCAGTGTCTGTCTAGGAACCTTTCTGTATTGTCTTTGGGGTGAAGTAATTACTAGTCTTGAAAGCATGAAGGAATGCAATCGTTTTATGACTTCCAGCATCTACCAGAGATCTGAGGAGAAGCCGTTGTCTGTATATTTTTACAGGTAGATGCTAAATACTGCCAGCTTCATCAATGCTTGTTTGGCCTGGAAACTAGCAGTCAGATGACAAGAAATCATGTCATTCTGCAAGCTATCCAAGAAGTAATATTTTAGATATTAAATCGAGACGTCTCTTAGTGAGACAAAGCATTCTGCATTCTGTCTTGGACTTGACAACAACTAGAAGATCCATTCACCACATCTGCCTTGCTCTATTAGTAAGTTTTTAGGTTATAGTAATTCTCTTAGATTCAGTCAGGAATATAGTGAAGCTTAGTTTAGATATTTTTCTTTATTTATTTGAGACTGTCCTGCAATGTTGTTTTAAATATTTCTTGTTGTTTTGAACTCTGATGTCACTATGAATATGTATTTAGTATTGTCTTTTTCTTTTATTATTTATTATTAAATATATTTAAACTTTTCATTGTAGCTGATCTGTGTAGAGATATTTAAGTTTTGAGATTACTTGCATATTTATTTGGCAACACTGTGTGGGCCACTCCTAATAGCCTTGCTCTTGGTCAAACTATCATTTGTGTTAATATTAATATTACACAGTAAGACTGGACACCCTTTGTTAAGGGCCTTAAAGTAGCTGATAAGGAGTGACTGGTGGCAGTAATAATTACCTTATAGTCTGGTCAGAAGGGGCCATAGTTAGTAAACCTGTGCCAGCCTTTTCCAGGTGTGTGTGTTTGTGTAAATCAAACCTCAAGGAGTGTGTGTGTGTCAGCTACTTGGGCAGGAACACGACACCCTGGTTGGACAGAGGGGATGCTGGGGGTCTTAGCTTGGTCACTCAGCTGAGATCTCAACTCTATAGCTGTGCCAGTGTGGAGTCTTATTCAGGATCTGGAGAAAGGTAGAGGAACCAGCCCTGGACTGACTGTGGTCTCTGTGTGCTCAAGTGAAAATGCACTTGATGCAGAGAGCTGTAGCTAGAAATACTGTGTGCGTACTTGTTATCCTCCCAATGTACATTCCCCACTGGTGCCAGTGCTGAGGATTGAGGCTCCTTGATTACTGGTCCAGTGGTGGGGCATCACATTTTGGTTGACAGTGGTGGGGTATTTACATCACATATTGGCTGGCAGTAGTGGGATTACCACATCACATACTGGGATTCAATGGTGTGGATATTGAAATCCTGTAGCCTGTAAACAGTGGTCACTAAAGAAGGTGTGTGTACTGTCAAGCAGCCACATGGTGGACATTCAGAGTTTCATATCACAATAGTTTTATTTATTTTTTGTTAGCGTAGTTAGTCAGAAAGAGCAGGAAAGGATGTCAGTGGAGGATTATGGCAAGTTGGCTGAGATATGCCAAGCCAAAGGACTGGGGCATGCCAACCTGACTAAAGGAGAAATGATTGCAGCCTTAACCACAGTTGCATCACAGAGCAACAACTTGGAAGACAACCAGACTGGCCTTGGGAATGTACAATTCTCAGAAAATTGACAGTTCAACTTTGCTTCAGAGGACTTAAAAATCTATCTGGAGTTAGAGACTTGAACTGGAGGACAAACATTTGGGAATAGAATCAGCAGAGAGACTGCAGTGCTTGGAGTTCAAAGCAGAATCAGCAGAAAGACTGAGACATCTGGAAGCCGAAGGCAGAGGCAACATGAAAAGGAGATGCTTACTCTTCAACAGGGTCACAGAGGTAATAGGGCAGGGAATAACAGAACCCCAGAAGCAATAAAATTCAGTAAATTTCTTCCACAATTTACAGAGGGTGATAATTTTGATAGTTATATTCATATGTTTGAAAGGGTATGTAAACAGTATAATGTTGACCAAGGGCTCTGGGTACAGTTTCTGACCCCTTTACTCCATGATAAAGTTGTAACTGCTGTTTCTAAATTGTCTGATACTGATTGTTTAAACTATGATAAAGTTAAACAATGTTATTGGGATGTTTTACATTAACACTTGAAGCTTATAGAAAAAAAGTTTTGTGAGCATAGACACAAAACTGATGAAAGTGTATGTGATTATATTGCTGAGTTAAGCACTTATTTTCATAGGTGGAGGAGTGGGTGTCAGGTCACCACTTTTGAAAGGCTGGCAGATGGTTTGGTGAGGGAACAAGCCCTTAACACTTTGTCTGACAATATGAGAGTCTGGTTGGCAGACAGGGAGTGTAATTCTGCAGATGAACTGGGGAGAAGAGAGGTTCTCTACTTAGCAAGCAGGGCACCACTGCACAAGAAGGGTATACCCAGTGCTGCACATGGATATAAGGGAAACCATGGTGGCCAGCCTAAACCACCATAGCAGAGTCTACCAGTAACATGGGACGCCACTAGTTCAGATACATGGCCAGGATCAAGGGTTAGATGTTTTAAATGTAACCAGAGGGGCCATGTAGCATACAAATGTCTACTGAAGGAAGGTGGGGATCAAAAGGTGAGGGAGCCAGGAAGTGGGAATAACAGTATGCCAATGGTAAGTTGTCTGGAGACAACAAGGGTACCACACTATCACCAGAGTTTGTATCCTATCTTAGTGGATGGAAGACTGCTAAGAGAGACACAGCCTCTGCCATAACCATTGTGATGCCTGCAGTAGTTAAAGAGGAGCAGTACATGCTTGGGTACTCCACTCCAGTCAGTGCTTTAGGAGGGACCCCATTCCAAATACTTTTGGCCAGGGTTCACCTTGGCTGGAAGGGTGGAAAAGGAAGCAAGCAGGTAGGTGTGTTTGAGGATATCCGTGCAGATGCCTTGAAAGGGAATGATTTTGATAATGCAGAACATTGTGTGCATGCAGTTACATGCAGTCAGGCTTGGAGACAGTCATGTGGGTCTGCCAGCCTGGGGGAGACCCAGACAGACCCCACATCTGAAGCTGGGGTTGGTGATGTGGCTATTTCTGGGAAGAAGCTACCCTGCAACAGTGAGCCTGAAAGTGTGGCACAGCTGCTGGTAAGTATTGATTTTCCCATGGAAAGGGTGACTGCAGGGACAGAGGTAAGTGGTAGCACCCAGGCTGACATTGAAGCACCGCTGTCAGAAGATATCAGGCTTCCTGTGAAAAGTGAGCTGGGAAGGGTCACAAAGGTAGAGTTCAGACAGGGTCAGCTTTCAGACCCTACCTTATGAGGCTTGAGGGAGATAGTGAAGGAGGCACCTGATTCTCAAGGAAAAGGGGACTCTGTATATTGGAACAAAGGGTTGCTGTAAAGATCCCTGAGGGAGGACTAGATGGTGAGGAAATACAGCAGTTGGTGGTGCCCAGAGCCTACAATCTGGCACTTCCAGCCATAACCCATGACATTTCTTTTGTGGGTCATATGGGCATGACGCATACCAAGAGATGCATTATGTAGAACTTTTATTGGCCTGGGATTGCCATGGATGTAAAAGGGTACTGCAAGACCTGAGAGCAGTGCCAAAAGATAGGCAAGGCATGAGACAAGGTCAAAGCTCCTTTGATGCCTTTGCCTGTGATTGAAGACCCATTTCAGAGAGTACAGATATTGTGATGCCTCTGAGTACCCCAATTTCCACAGGGAAAAAGTATATCCTGGAGGTAGTAGATTATGCTACTAGCTACCCTTAGGTGGTGGCTTTGTCCTCCATTGAGGCAGAGAAGGTGTCTTTCCAAGGGGATCCAGTATCTGTCTATCTGGGATGACATGGTTGACAGGCCTCAATGCTTTGCTAGAGATGGCCTCCACCTGTCACCCCTGGGGTGCTGGATCTTGGCCAGGAATCTTGCATTCCCCATTGTGCCTTTTTTAGGCTATATCCCAAAGACAAATCATCCAACATAAAAGATCTGTCAAAAAGCAAATTAAAGGCCATGCTGCTCAATGCTAGGAGCCTTAACCTGAAAATGCACTCACTGGAGGCTGTCCTCACAGTGGAAGATGCCAATGTCTCTGCAGTCATGTAAACTTGGTTTAGGGCTGCGGAGAGAACTCCTGCCTTACCAGGCTATACCAAATTCTACACTTTCTGACATTAAAATGAAGTTGGAATGACTAAGGGTGGTGGAGTCTCTATCTTCATTAAGGACAGACATACCTCCAGAATGGTTTACCATCATGACACACTGGAACTACTTTAGGTACAACAGACAGTTGGCAAGACATCCATCCAAGTTATAGCCAGCTATATACCCTCCTCCATGACTCAGGACACCAACTCCTCCTACCTAGACCTACTTGACTCCATGAAGTTCATAGGTTCATAGGTAGGTACTAGGCTATCTGCTCAAGGGCATTTATAAGCCTAGCCAGAGTGTGTCGGCTTTCACCACCCCATTGATTAATTAACTGAGCCTCTGTCAAGCAGAGCCAATGAAGTGATCCCAGGTGTGTATTTTCTGTTACCCATCCACTTATCAAGGCTTCTCTTGAAGAGTGTTAGTGAGGGGCTTTGCCTAATGTAGTTAGGAATTTTGTTCCAAAGCGTGGGGAGTCTCTGTGACAGGAATCTATCCCTCCAGCATGTTCTATTTATTGTTGTGGTGAGGTTTAGCTCACTAGAGTGCGTGGCTCGCAGTGACTTGGATTTCTTTAGGTGGAGCATGTCCATCAATTCTGACCCCCTAACACCCTGATCCTTGGTGACTTCAACTACCCCACCATAGACTGGGTGAACTATTTCTGCACTAATGCACTCACCCAATGATTCCTTGACTTCATCAGTTCTAATGACCTAGACCAGCTGGTCTCATCCCCCACAATGGGAGATAATATACAGGACTTGGTTCTCACCAACATGGGGGACCGCTGCACCACTCCCATAGTAGGTTCTTCCCTGGTGAGATCAGGTCATCAGTCTGTCTCATTCAAAGTTTCTATCCCACACAACCCCTTCCCAGCCATAACCAGGCTAAAAAAACTTCTCAAAAGCTGACTAGAGCCTCCTAAGGAAGGATATCAGCAGCTTCACACCACTGCCCCCCTAAGGGGATGCAGACAGCTATGCTGAAGAGTATGCCAGTGTAGTATACAAGCACCTGTACAACTGCATGGACTCAGCAATACCCAACAGAGCTAAAACCCACTCCTCAAGGAAACACAAACCTGTCTGGTGGACATCCTTTATCAACAGGCTTTACAACAAAAGGAAGAAACTGTTGTCCAAAGATAAAAAGGAACACATTCCAAATCAGAAAAACTCCCTCCTCCACCTCAACAAGCAAATTAGATCACTAGTGAAAACCTCCAAAGCCAATTATGAGTTGAAACTAGTCTCCGAAACAAAGGGAAACCACAAGTCCTTCTTCCCTTATGTTTGGAACCTCCATGGCAAAGCCCAAGTTTGTTCTGAATTAGTACTTAATGGTACCACTTACACTGATCATGCTGACTTAGCCAACCTGCTAGCTGATAGGTTCAGTGCACACTTCACCCCCTTATCACCCCCAAAGGCCCAGTTGACATACCCAATACTTATCCCACACCTCACATGTCCATAGATCAAGAGTTAAAGGCCTATCCAAAGCAAAGAACACAGCTTTCATGGGACCTGATAGTATCTCAGGCTGTATTCTGCACCATCTCCAGCAAGAACTAGCTCCACCGTTGAGCACCCTATTCAACTACAGCCTAATTATAGGCTTTGTTCTGGCAGAGTGGAGAATGGCCATTGTCATCCCCTTGCACAAAGGTGTGCCACTACTGACCTGGGAATCTATCACCCCATTAAATTGACAAGTCTGATCTGTAAAGCCATGGAGCATATTAATATGGATCTCATAAACAAGGACATAGGCAATCTCCAAGCACTTGACCCCACCCAATTCGAATTCATCAGGGCCAGATCTTGCCTATTGAACCTAGTTGACTTCTTTGAGACTGTCACCAAGGCGTTGGATGAGGGAAAGTCAGTACATACAGCTTACTTTGACCTGGTCAAGGCCTTTGACACAATCCCCCACTCGGGCACCATTGAAAAGCTAACACAACTTGGTATTATTCCTTATCTCATCAGATGGATGGCCAACTGTCTCACAGATAGGACCCACAAGGTCAAAATTGGTGGCACCACCTCGGACAGCAGACTTGCCACTAGTGGTGTTCCCCAGGGATCTATCCTGGGACCCCTACTGTTTGGCATCTACTTCTCAGAGGTCCAAACAAAGACAAAGTGTCTATAGCCAACCAAGTTTGTAGATGACTGTAAGTTGGATGCTGCCATTGACTCTCTAAATGATATTAACATACTGCAAGAAGGTCTCACAGCTACAAATAGTTGGTGCCAAAGCCATGGCCTTAAGCTAAATGCAAATAAATGTATTATCATACAATTTGGCAAGAACATGGCCCCTGCTGATTACCACATCAGTGGCAACCTCCTAAGGACCAACCTGTGGTGAGAGACCTGGGTACTCAGGTTGAGAATAATCTCACATTTGACCATGATGTGGTGGCAGTGGTCAGAAAAGCCTTTTGCATAGTTCATCTCATAAGTAAAGGGATTGCATCCAGAAAAAAGGAGGCTATTAACTCTCTGTACTCCTCCCTCATTAGACCTATAATTGAGTATAGCACCCCATTTGGTATGTACCTCTCCAAACACCTGCACCAATTGGAAAGGCCACAGAAATATATCACAAAGAGAATCCATGGCCTCCAACACTTGTCCTATGTGGACGGGCTCAAATCACTATAATTCTACTTGGTATTATACAGATTGCTCAGAGGTGATCTGTGTCTCGCCTACAAGGAAATATTGAACCCTGCCCTACTAGAGATGCTCCATATCCATAAGTCTAACTCCTCACGCATTATCTGCTCGATATTTTTAAATCTAATATGCAACATCAACAAAACCTGCTGGAGAGACAGCTTTGTCTCCTAGAGGTTGCCCCATCTCTGCAATAGACTTCCCATACATGTCAACAGAGAACCTCACTGACCCTCATCAAGTGCAACCTTGATGAGTGGATGGGAAACCACAAATTTATCCCAGGGTTCCACCTTTGTCCCTCATTGACAGAGGTGACAGGTACTGACTGAGGTTTTCTTTTTTGGGGATAAATTCTTGGTTAAGCTTGTAAGGGCCCCAGGGCCATTAGCCTAGTAACCTTCTATGATCCTATGAATGCTTTGTTAAAGATTTTCAGCAGGGTTGGTTTCCTGAGAGAAATACTGACTGACAGATGTGCCAATTTCATGTCAGACCTGCTGGCTTATCTGTGGAATCTTTGTGGAGTGAAGCAACTAAAGACCACCCCTACCAGCTCCCGACTAATGGTCTTGTGGAGAGGTTAAACTCTATACTAAAAACCATGCTACAGACATTTGCAGACCAGTTTAAGAGAGAGTGAGACAAATATTTGCTCCATCTGCTGTTTGCATACAGAGGTACTCCAGGAATCCACAGGCTTTTCGCCCTTGGAGTTGCTGCATGGACATAGGGTGAGGGTGCCTTTAGATTTGATTTATGATGAGTGGGAGGGTGAGTGTGAATCTCACAAGGAGTCTGTTGTGGCATATGTCCTAAACCTCAGGACAAGGCTCAGGAAGCTCATGGGCTTGGCCCAGGGGAATCTGGCAGGAGCCCAAAAGCAGAAAAAGGTCTGGTATGACAGGAATGCTCCAGCCCGAGAGGATGCTGTGGGACAGCAAGTTATGGTGCTCATTCCTGTCAGACACAGTAAGCTACAGGCATTTTAAAAGCTTAAAGGGGATTTGGGAGGACCTCCTGCATCACCCAGTCTAGATTATGAAAAAGAATTTGCTGTGCAGGTATATGCTTCAAACTATGAGATGGGAGCTGTACTCAGTCAGCTTTCCTCAGAGGGGGAAGAGGACCCACTTGTATATCTGAGCCATAGACTCCAACCCAGGGAGGAATGTTATGCAACTGTAGAAAAAGAATGTCTAGCCATAGCATGGGCACTGCAGAAACTTCAGCCCTGTCTTTATGGAAGGAAATTCACTTTAGTTACAGACCACAGTTCCTTAATATGGCTACATCGTGCCAGCCAGGAAAATGCCAAGTTATTATGGTGGAGCCTAGGGTTTCAGGCATATGACATGACAGTGCAGCACCTTAGTAGGGTCAGCAATGCCACTGCAACTGGGCTGTCATGACAGGGTATAGGTTAATGTGTTCCCAGACAGACCCATTTCTCTCAAGCATCATTTTCCAGGGTCCCTTGAAAAAATAGCTTGAGTCTTCAAAGGGGGATGATGATATGAGGTAGTGCTACCTGTGTCAGGGAGAGTAGCACAATGCATGTGTAACATATGCCAGTATAGCTAGCTGAAGTTTTGTAAAGAATTTTATGCCATTTGACTATCACACTGATTTGTGCAGATTCTTGTGTTAAAATGTATTTGTAAAGTTGCTTGTGTTAAAAATGCATCAACAGTGGGTGCTGCTAGATAGAAAAGATATATATATATATATATATATATGTATGTCAGACAGTATTATTATAAGTGATTAAATATATATGTTTTAACAGAGAATTATGGAAGGGAAGAGGTTAATCTCAGTCCAGCTAGTTTTGAAAAAATAAGTTGAAAATTAAATGGGTTGGTTTAGGCCATAACATTTTATATTACAGGTCTGATTGCAGCCAGAGACAAAAATATCTGGGAAAACCAGGACTAGGAATCTTATTGTATTGTCCTTAGGAGTGAACTAATTGCTACCCTGGAAGGATGGATGTTTCTGAAATTGTTGTATATCTTTCAGATGTTGCAACAGATCTTAGCAAAACTCTGGGTGTGTGTTGTACCAGAGTCAGGTGACCAAAGGTGATGTCATTCAAAAACCAGCACTTAAATGATTTTCTAGATATTAGTGAGAGATATTCCAGAACTCTTACAGCAGTACTTTGTTTTTTGGAACCTGACAGGAAACATCTTTCACATATATCGCACACACCTCACACCTCATCTTGCCTTGCTGTAGTAAGCAACTCAGCACTCAACATCTTGCCTTGCTGTAGTAAGTAACTTAACTAGGGAACAGTAATTCATTAGTCAGTCAGGAAAGTATAATGAGCTTAGTTAAGTATTGTTGTTCTGCATCTATGTGAATCTATCCAACTGTGTTATTTTTTTTTGTATCACCTGTGATTGATCCTCTGGTGTTTCTTGTAACTAGATATTCAGTATTCTCATGTTTTCTATATTATTATTTATTATTAAATATTTCTATACCTTTCATTGTGTCTGGTCTTTTAGAGAATACTTTTAACATCTTATGAGTACTTATGCTTATTTTAGTGACACTGTGGCCACTTCTGAAAGCCTTGCTGTATTGTCAAACTCAACCAGTTGTATTAATATTAATTTTACTGAGTATTTTTGGGTATCTTTGTAAGAGCATTAGAACAGCTGACTAGTGGCAGCGTAATTACCCTATAGTCTGGGCAGTGGGGCATAGCTGGTAAATCTGTACCAGCCTTTCCCATGTGTGTGTGTGTTTGTGTGGAAATCAAACATCCAAGTATGTGTGTGTCAGCCACTGGGACATCAAGCTCCAAAGTGGTCAGCATGGGTCTTGTTTGGGGCCTGGAGAGAGACAGAGAGTCCATTCCCAGATCTGGAGTATGCTCTCTGTGTGCTTTTAAGGGAAATTGTGCTTGGTGCCAAGAGCTTCATCTGAAAAGACTGCTTGTATCCATTTTTGCTCCTAGTGGCTGTCCCTCACCAGTGTCAGTAGTGAGGATTGAGGCTCCTTGGTTACTGGCCAGGAGTAGGGACCATCACACAGACCATCTCAACAAATTCCATATATCCCTCACTAAAAAAGTCAGTCATTCCTTTATTAAGTTTTTACTTACACTTTGGTACATTTCTACTTAATGGTAAACAAAAGTTCCAGTTAGGAACATTTTTTGCAATGAGGAGAATATATGGCAGCAGAAAAAAACTGCTACATTTACACCTTCTAAGCAGTTTGTGTATTTCATTCTGTATGGAAATCAGTCAGAATCACTCAACTTTAGATATGCCATGGGTGTCTACATCAGATGCACACTGCTGTCACTGTGCAACATCTTCCATTTTTATTTAATATGGCTTTATGAGCAACTCCATGACATAGCCCCCAAATTAAGGTTGCCATTTTTGTTTGCACAGTGACTTACCCTTAGATACATCTTTCTGAATTGGTATGCAGATGTCCATCAGTCAAAAGACTCTGTGGAATTGATTATGAGGAATACTTGGTCATTAGATGAGGCTGCAGTTTCTCTCTGCACAGTGTCTTGCCCGTAAACATGTCCTCCTGAATTTTTATTCAGGTGCCTCTCAGTCAGAGGATTCTGCAGAATTAATGAAGTAGTATGCTTGGTCAATGAGTGGGCTCCAAGGTGCTCCAACTACAACAATGCCAAATGTTGATCTAAGAGAAGAATGTAGATAAGTAGATTGAATATTCAGTAATGCCACATATGCATGCTAATGAGGAGTTATTTTAGGGACCCATGAGTCAGTGATCATTCTTCCTTCTCATTAACAAGCTCTTGTAGACTGGAAACTACCCTGCACTACTTCAGTGAGTTCTGTTTTATGACACACACACACACACACACACACACACACACACACACACACACACACACACACACACACACACACACAAACAAAAAACACTGTGTCAGGTATATGTTGCTGTCATACATATCCACCCTGGGCTGACAAAGCAGCCACTTGATGTATACAGTGCTGATGCCTGACTGTGATAAAACGTGAAAAAAGTAGTGTCAGCTTGTTACTTTTAGTAACATAACAACTACCCTCCACATACAGTCATTTACATCCACAGGCAGCCCCCAAACCTATAAATTATAGCTACTTTATTGACTGTACACAACTCAAATGTCTGCGTGTGTTACAAAATAGCAGCAATAATGTAGTCAAGATGGATTCACACATGCATACTTGTTCTACAAGCCAGAATAATGATTGTTTAATTTGAGCAAATGATGGAAGAGTCAGTCATTTGTATCCACTGATAGCCTCTGTACCCACCAATTAATGAAAAATGTGTTGCTGTGCACACCTCAGATGTCTGATTGTGATAAGATGTTCACTACAATGTATTTCAGTATTGTTTCACATAAACAGGAGCCACAATAAAGTACTCCAACTTACTTCACTCAAATGCACATTAGTCCTTCAAAGCCAGAATGCTGACTACTTAACTTGAGCAAATGACAGCAGAGCAACTCACTTTCAAACACAGACATTCGCCATACCCAGAAATTATAGCCACTTTGTTAACTGCAGACAGTTCAGTTGTCTAATTTTGATTAAACATACAAATAAATAAATGCATAATTCATGCCTACAGTAATGTATTTAAGCTCACTGCTGTCAGGCGCATGCAGTCAATGCATTGCAAACACACACACACACACACACACACACACACACACACACACACACACACACACACACACACACACACACACACACAAAATGTGCCCACCAATTACAGCAACTTATATGTGTACATGTTAGATGTCTGATTGCAATCAACTAAACAAATGGATGCATAAATAATGGCAGCAGAAGTTTCAGCTTACTGTTTTCAGAAAACATACAGTGCAACCTTTTGCAACTCTACACACACACACACACACACACACACACACACACACACACACACACACACACACACACACACACACTCACAGATGTGACCATCAATCATAGTCAACACAGATATGACCAGTAATTAAATCCACTTGCAAGACTGTGTACATTTCAGACATCTAAATGCATTTGTGATCAGATGAATGTATAACATAAATAACTGGACCACAGGACTTCTTAGTGCAAGAATTAAGGAAAGAGAGGAAAAGATAATGAGGACCAAAGGGTCAAATCTGGAACAGATTTTAAATACTACTCTACTAATATACTTACTGACAGAATACCTGATTTTGAATTAGCATACATTTTCTGAAGGTTATGAAGTCTGAAACGCAAATGCCTGATTATTCAATGACTGTAACTGCTTATGATTTGACAGAAAACACAAACTGTACGGGGGACAGACCAAATCAGGAAAATTCTGAGAAATCATTGAGAGATGAGAGCTATGTATCTCACTATTGTCTTAGCTACACAGTGTACAACCCATTGTAAACTCCTTGCACACAGACAGCACACAGACATACACATGCGCGCTCGCTCACACACATGCATGCATGCACACGTGCACACACACACACACACACACACACACACACACACACACACATACACACACACACACACACACACACACACACACACACACACAATATCTCAATTATTTTGCTCAAGAATGTGTGACAAAGCAAAAATATAAAAGGGACAAACGTCCAAAATTGTTAACAATTTTAAATATTACCCAAAGTAATTTAGAGAAGTTAATAGAACAACAACATGCATTTTTGAACAGTAAGAAGTATAACACTTTAATTCCTGCAATTACTGACTAAAATCATCAGTGATTTAGTAGAACATCAAACATTCTGCAAGGGATGGGGCAAAAATATGAGGCAGCATCAAGGATGTTTTACAAAATCAAGGACATTTGAGAAGTATGCTCAAGCTAAATGCTGTCCTCCTTTACAACTAATGCTGAAAGCAGTAATGCCACAAAGCGGTTGCCTGGCATGTTTAAAAAATTTCTTTACAAGGGCTCCAAATGAAGCAAATAAAGTAATATCATTACATACTGACTAAATTAAAACTACTCAAAAGATGACAGTAAGTCTTTTCAGTGATTTTGTTTTGTTTGTATATTCTGATACAACTTTATTCACTTCATTTGGAGACCTTATGGAGATCCAGTTGTCATTATGGCTTTGGAAATAGGTTTACAGTCGTCACTCTGGTATGAGACTATCATCTTTTGAGCTGGTTTATTTAGATTGCTTAGGATTAAAAGAAAAAGCAGCACAAAGGCCTGCAGCTAGCATCATATCTGGTGGCTTGTCAGGATGACAAAAACAGAATATCTTGCTTGTAAAATTTACAGACTACCCCAAAGCTGCAGCCTAGTAACAGCACATTGCTATATGCTGTACTGTCTCAACACAGGTTATAGTGTGGCTGCATCTTCCTCCTAACACAGGCTCAAATCCTGCAGCTCCCATTGATGTCCTTGCCATAAAACACTTAAATCTTACTGCTAGTACTATTGTCTAGACTACAGAAGATTTAAAAAGCTTAAACAAACCACAGACATTTTATGTTCAGCTCTGCACACCACTCCATTTTACATCTAAACTTCCCAGGCTTTTTTGCTCCTTGTGGCTTCAGTCATGTAGTCTAAAGTTTGACTGAAAACATCTCTCGGGAGAGGAAAGCCATGGAATATATAAAGATAAAATCAAGTGGCATGTGGCATGTAGTACAGCCAGAACACAGTAGCAAAGGGGGGAGGGGGGATAGTGCCCCTGCACCACATCTTAAATCCACCACTGCACTCCACCAAATCTGCATTACTGTTTACATTACACAGTACACTTGATTGTCTATGTGTCAGTGCTTGTTTGAGCTTCATATGCTATTGAGTACACCAGCAACAGCATGCAACTAATACTACAGTCTCTCTGTGTAACTAGAACTAGCAAAACACATTATAATATTTCTTAGATAAAAAATGAAAACTGTTTGCCAAGGTCAACAGGGCCTCAGACATTAATTTTCCTACAGTTTTCAAGAGAGGTTAGACTAGTGTCAGAACTACTTGTCAGGCAAGCACAGGAAATTATAATTTCTAAAGTCTTATTTGTGCTGCTGGAATAAGAAAGAATTCTCCAAGGGTCAGTAGTAACATCCCTTTGTTTAATATTTAAATTATTTTCTCCTATATGCAAAACACTTTTGTTACCTGCTGCTGAGCTCCACGAGAATTCCTAGTATTTCTGATTTAAAACAGACGGGTCAAACTGTTTAAATAAGATAAGCATAGTTTTTAATTCAGAAACTGGCATAACATGTAATTAAAGCTAAAAAGTCCACCATATTTACATTAATTTCCATTTTTATTGGCTCTATCACTGTCTAAGAAAAAACATGAAATTTCATCTCAAGGGAAGTGCATGGATAAAGTTTTAAAATGTCAAGTACAATGTTAATTATTTATTTATCAAATTATTTATTTAGTTACTTCTTTCTTTTTATTTATTAGATAAGTGGAATGGACTACAAGAGTCCCTCTTCAGCCATGACATTGTTATAAAAATAAAAATCAAGAAAACATTACTGATACAAAGCATCAGAGTGCCTAGTATAATTACTGCAAGGAAACATAAATGGAACATTGTCAATTTACATATATTAGCATTTAAAACATTGCAGCACAATGAATATCCTCTCACCAATGAACCTAAAGGTTGCATACAAATGTAGATATTGGCAAAATACCAGAATGGCCAAGAGTAGCTGTATTCATATTAAGGTTATAACATGAAATATAACATTTAAGGCACATGACAACCTTCATAGGACTATTCCAGTAGATTGTTTTATTACTGAGTGTTACAGTAATCTAATAAAGAACTGAAGGGCAGAGACCATTACAGATCATTTGAATATATGCTACACAGGAGTGACTTTCCAGTTACTAATGTCTTAACAGTGACCAAACCCTGCTGCTACCCTAGGAAAACATGTGATTCTGAATGGAATATCTACTATAATGGTTTTACGTTAAAAGGGAACAGTTTATTTGTGATATTTACTATTGTACCTGACTCATATACCTACTACATGACTTGTATGCTGGAAAAACAACTTATGTAGGGGGAATATAATAAAATGCAATCCACATTTCTGGGCTGAAACACTGCCTTTAATAAGGAAAAATAGTTACAACATATGATAAAGCAAGCAACTGCAGTTATAATGAGTATTCTTGACTTTACTCATTTTAAGACCACAGTGGGCAAAGGTTGCAGCCCCACAAGAAGAGAAAAAGGAACTTAATATTCTACAGAGTTATCATTCCACTATAAGAATGTAACAAACTGAGAATAGCCTTTTACATAGAAGAATATAATGTATTCATTGCAATAGTGTCAAGGTGTTATTTTAATTGCTTGGTCTTTTTGATTGCTTTATAAGCTGTTTAGTCACATATATTGTAAGAGTATATTTTACCTTTTAGAGAATGATAAATGATACTGACACTGACTATGACACTGACACATTTTCACTGCAATTAAAATTATATTAAACATGCCATGTTTAAAGTAGTACTAAATATATTGTCCACTTAATATCTTTTTTCAGTAGAGGCTATAGCCTGTGAATAGAACTTGGAGAATTGTATTCCATTTTCCTTGTATGCGTTATTACTGAATCATACACATTAATCAACCTAAAGGGGAAGCAGCATGTGCCTAAAGATATTAACTGCAAACTGGGGGACATTGTTAGACACAGTAATACAGGAAATGCTGTCATAACATCCCCAAGTCTGCATTACAGTACTTCAGTATACGTGACACACAGTGACTACGATTCAAAGATAACCTCTCTGCACCTACACAATGTTAATAACAGACGTGGTTACTGCAAAAAGTGCTGAATGGCTAATTAGAGATGTAGCAGGCAGGGGATAGTGGCTACATGCTGAGCAAAGGACCCCATAAGACAGCACAGCTGTGACAGTAATGGTAAGAGAACTGTTATGCTATTATATTGCAGAAACAGCACTACAGTACTCTACCTGGCTGATGTGACACATGATAGAGCACCTGAACCAGTACACACCCACAAGCACAGTGCAGTGACTACCAGCTGCAGCTTGTGGCTGGCCACCCAAAAAAGGGCAGCACAGTGGAGCACAGTACCCAACAGGGCAATGTAGATGTGCAAAGTAAAGGGCAACACTATTCATCATATAAACAGGAAGAACATGGAGTAAATATGAAAGAAGGAAAGGGGTAAGACAAATAGCAATAAACACAGAAAGGTAAGTGTAAGGTATGAATGGTGGGGGGAAGGAAGTTTGTTTCTATGGACAAAGCCCATTTTATAATTCAGCAAAATAAAGGTAAGTGGAAAAGTTACTGAGGGGTGGCTGTTAAGTGGGAAAGGAGAAGGGGAAGTAGCAGGAACAGGCAAGCAAACATGATTCATAGGTGTGGATAGATAGGGGTGGTATGCATGCAAAACTTGGGGAGGACAGGGGATGAATACATATCTAAGAAGATGGGCAATTGATAATGGAGATGATTGGACAACATATAAGAAATGAGAAATGACAGATAAAGGAAGAAACACACACCAGGGAGGGGATAGATTGGACTCCTACTATGTTTGGCTTCCAGGGAGGCCAAAAGGGCAATAAATCCAAGCATCGCATTTCTGTATGTCTGACATTATTGGTTGGTTGTTTCTCTGGAGGCCTGGTGGTTGAGGCCTACACGTCACATGACTCTCAATAATGCTAGTAGGTACTCCTCATTGCCAAGGTGGGAATGCAGTTGTCAGTGCACCTCCTTAGCTGACACCAGAAAACTAGCAGGGACCTCTCCAATCCATCTTCAGTGGGGGAGTCTTTACCCACCTCCTGAAAGGTGTATGTAGAGGATAACAGTGATTCCTTTAAGTCACCTCCAGCATAAGTGCCATTGTCATCTTCTTAAGATGCAGACCTGGTGGGCAATGGTAATCTAGTACCAGATGCAACAGCTGGTGGAGACTGAAGTGAAAATGGCTTCTCCTCCTTTTCTTCTAAAACTGTCACTGCAGAAAGACAACATAATGGAAATATATCACACAACCACACACACATGTATCTACACACGTACACACATGCAAGCAAGACAAACAGGACTGTAACTGCACAGAACACTGGCAGAAAACACATGCATACCACACTGTTGGAGGGAGGCCCTCCATCCTCCTGCAGAATCCAACCCCATTTAGGTGACACTCTTCTGAAACTGCAAAAAAGTATGCTCTGTCAAGAAGTCTAGTACACCAATGTACATAGTACCCAAAACCAAAAATGCTTAGAGGACATCTCTGGCTCATTCTTCTGAACCCCAGTCAGGTCAGATCAGGGTGGCATGACCTCAGATAATCATATTAATGATGGCACTGCTCTCCAAAATAGGAGATGTCAATGACATCAATCAACAGTTAGTCCGGTTGATAGCAAGTGTCCATCTTCCTCAAAGGTCCATCATACTTACTTAGTGCACACTCCTTAATGTCTTTGTCCAGAAATGACAAGACAATCATGCCCTTCCTGGTAATCCATGTGGGAATGCTAGTTTCCCACTTTCTAAGGCAGCCATGGTCACTCAGTAGGGTTTTTGAGAGGGAGGGTTTTAGCAGATAAAGTAAAAAATACCCGTGGACTAACAAACGCCAAAAAATGTTACTTAAGCACTTAAAATACTTCACTTTAAAAACGCAAAGCTTTCAGGTCCAAATAACCCTTCCTCAATGCTTTGAGGCAGGGTTATTTGGAACTGAAAGCTTTGTGTTTTTAAAATGAAGTGTTCTATGTGCCAAAATAAAGTGTTTTGACATTTCGTAGTCCACAGTTGTTTTTTACTTTGTTTTGTTCTTTACAATGACTTGGTTAACCACAGTGCTGGTCCTTTTCATTGTTATTTTAAGGGTTTTAGCAGATCAGAGGAGAAAGTTGTAAATTTTATGGTGGGACTTTTGATTGTGTCGTTTTTAATATATATCTGAGGAGTTCCTACAGCTGAATAAGGAGAGCATATGGGTGAAGGGAGGGGGGTAAAAGCTTTACATATGAGGCCATGGGAATAAATAAAAAAATAAACAAATAAATAAATTAACATTAATGAGCAATATGGTAGACATCTGTGCATGGAAGAGCTTTTGGGAATCATGAGTCATGCAAAGTAGTACTGCCCAAAGATGCCATGCCAATATTTCTTCAATATGCATACAATATGCATGAAGATGCAGGTCATATACTTCATTGTATAGCTCATGTTGGTATATATGGTATGCAGTGATTAACAACTGGCAGACATTGATGCTACCTAGCTTCACTAGTATGATCACCATGTTTATTGTTTTCTGTTAGTAAGATATAAAATGCTGCCCACATTTTGTGCAACGCCACTTACAAACATATGACTCAGATTTAGAGGACAGGAATAAAAATTCTGTACATGTAAAGCATTGCATTTAGGAAATACTCTTGCCTGATACATTTTTATTATTTTTATTTATTTACATTAATAAAAGTACTTATAAAGTACCTCATCTACAACTAGAAACCTTGTAATGAATGTCGGGGGGAGAGAGGCAGACACCTTAACATAAAAGAAAGTGGGAGTTCATCATACTGGATAGCATAGTAATGTCTGGCTGTGTGTGTGTTAAGAGGATGGATCCAGCTTTGGAAATAAGATACTGTGGGGTGTACATGCTACAAGCAGTCTAAGGATCCAGGGTCATATGTAAAGGCATTAAAGGTAAGTAAACGCTTGGCTATCCTGTTGAACTTTGTCCCTTACCCCCTCTGTAGGGCGCTCTAGGAGTTAGTAAATTTAGTTGGGGGGTATGAGGGGCATAGCCCCCCCCCCCCACATTGATGGATTTGCTTTCCTTTGGTTTTGTTGTTTTTTCAGGATGTCCAAGAGTTTACTTACCTGGGGTGGTGAGTCGGTGTTCCTGGACAGCAGTGTGCTTGTGCTGTTGGCCTTTTTGTTTCGGTTATATGAAGTTCAGTTAAGTAATATGTTGGTCTACTGAAGTAGAGCCATACATATATATAGATATATATATATATATATATATATATATATATATATATATATATATATATATATATATATATATATATATATATATATATATATATATATATAAATATGTGTGTGTGTGTGTGTGTGTGTGTGTGTGTGTGTGTGTGTGTGTGTGTGTGTGTGTGTGTGTGTGTGTGTGTGTGGGCTGACAATGATGTGTTGAGTGTTCATGCTTCCAAAGTTTCCACTCATGAAGGATCCACTACAACAGGATAACACAGAGTTGACATCAGCAGGACTGATGATGGCAACATGCAAGTGGCAAAGTCCGATGACACAGTGACACTGTCTGCAGCATTACAAGGGAAAGGAGTCAGCCACAGCCACCATTACAGGGGCACTAATGAGACACTGACTGAGCACACATCCTCATCAGAGGATGTCAGACATCCTGTACCTAAGAGCCTCACACAAGTTTCAGCTGTGTCCCAGTCCACACATGTCATATGTGTAATGCCTCTGAGATGGGTATACCCACCATAAGATAGAGATGCAAGAGGGTGCAACATTTCCATGATTTCAAATCTGTCCCTGATCTGACTATGACACTCAGAACCAACCAGCAGTTGTGTATGTCAGTGAACCAGGCATAAACAGTTGCTACTCACAGCACTGTAGAGATGATGAGTGTACACTGTGGCTTGTAGTAAGATGTGCACCAGCTGCACAGATACCTAGTGTAGAGGGACAGGAAACAAACAGTGCTGCTATAAACAAGTGCAGAAGGAGAGAAGAGGTAAAGCCAAACCCTATTACTCAGAGAGAAGGTTAGTAGAACAGCAGGGGGAAGGATATAAAGCTTTCTCCAGGACCCCTTTAGTCTTACCGTACACTAAAGATGTGAGTACATTTACTAGGATTATACAGGACTATTGGCACATTCTTCTAGTAGATGAAGAAACTATTAATGTGGTGAGAGAAGACCACGCTGTATATATAGGAATAAGCAAAACTTGAAGCAACAACTGTGTTATCCTAGGAAGAAGAAACATGAAGCCAGTGTTATGAATGGGACATTTAAGCATGGCAGTGTGCATATTGTGCCTATGTGGACGAATCTAGAGTTTTCAAACACCCTGATATAGGATGTCTGTGGGAACTTAAGGTCAAGGCAGACTCGGAGACTGTCAATGTGATATATGTTGCACACTGTAAGGTATGTTTGTGATTTTATGTTGGATAGACTAACCGTTGTCTCGAGGAAAGGATCAGGGATCACATATATTGCACTAGG
Source organism: Protopterus annectens (assembly GCF_019279795.1). NCBI lineage: Eukaryota > Metazoa > Chordata > Ceratodontiformes > Protopteridae > Protopterus > Protopterus annectens. The sequence continues at coordinate 1,199,614,627 of NC_056727.1, forward strand.
AGAGGTTTAGAATATAGTGCTTTAGTGAAATACACTTTATCCACAAATGAGGAACATACCTTTTTGTTTCAGGTACTGCATGTTCAGGACGTGAACAGAAGGATGGGAGATTTTGTATATCTAACAGAATCTACAGAGGTTCAGTGGATCCTGAGGCTAGATGCACATAAGGGGCTAGGCTTGAATGACTCTGTCACCCTAAAACCAGCTTTGAAATCTAGGAAATTGAAATGAATAGTCTCAATACTGACTTTGTGTAATTAGTACATAATCTAGGTTTGACAGTTCTTGCTTTCCCCCTCCCACTCTTTTTCTCCCATTCTTTTATGTTATTACCAAAAGTTAGAGAGTTGAAATAAATATTTCATATTATGTTATGTTTTTGTCTGGCCACTGTATGAACTACTATATTACATTTAGTACATTGTGAATGTTTTATTACTTTCAGCAACATTACATTTTTTATGTACCTGTACCTTTAGGATGGGATTATTGATGCTTAATTTGTTCTGACAACAGATTGGCTATTTTAAATGTTGTCATACGTATGTATATATATATATAGGGCAGTTGTTTGAGGTTATGTTGTTTGATGAAGCAATGTTGATCATTGTGAAAGCTCTCACTTATCTCCAATAAAAGCTTATGATTTCATCCATCTGGATTGGCAGCATTAATTCCAGTTACCTTCAGCTTTGGGTGTGCTCTTCATTTTACTTTACTTGTGTCCACCTTGCTTTGGGTATATTTGGATAAGAACTTTAAGTATGTGAGAGATGTATTTACACAATGTCACTGGAGGTAAAGCTCTCACATAAAAGTACAACCAATGTCAATAAGGTTGTCAGAAGTGCACATGCTGCACCCATCATGCACAATTCAAAGCAGACATATCAACCCACATATGCTGAAGCACTTAATTGCAACCTTCCTAAACCACAAAGACCTCCTAGATGAAGTACACATAACAAATACCCTCAGCAACCCCAAATGCACTCTTTCAAAACAACACCCACATCAACACATAGCGCTACATCTTGTGAGCCTCTCCCTCTAAGCCCATAAGGCAAACCACCACACAATCCAACATTCTAGTCATTGGAGACTCCATCGTGAGGCACACTGATGTCCCTCTCACCAGGCTGAGTAAGGAGAAAGTCACAGTCAACTGCTTATCAGGGGCTTGGATCCACCACATTATGCAGGCACTCAGGTCACTGGACCACAATTACCAATATGACCCGGGCATAGTCCATGTGGGAGTAAATGACCTGAGATGTACCTTCCTAAACTATATGAAGAGAGACATCATGGAGGTCTCGGAATATGTGTCTCACGCTGGTATGAGCCTAGCATTGAGCAACATTTTACCTTCTCCAAGGATGATGCCACAATACAAACAAAAGATGGTAGACTTTAAAAATTGGCTTAGTTTTTGGTATCATTCTAAGGGGGTGCAATATTTGTCAGCATGGAAGGAGATGGTCAACAGACCATGCTGCTTTGCCAGGGATGGTCTGCACCTCTTCCCTCTAGGCTTTTGAATATTAGCTAAAATACTGTATTCCCCCATAGTGCCTTTTTTAGGCAATGCCAAACTGAATGTACTTCCAACATAGTAATCAAAACCAAGAAAATCTAAAGTTTTTACTGCTCAATGCTAGGAGTCTAAACAAAAAACGCCTCTCCCTAGAAGCTCTCTTTACCCTAGAGAATGCTGACATCATGCAGTCACTGACACATGGTTTAAAGCCACAGAAAGCTGCTCCATGTTCAAATCACCATAGGCAAAATCCAGTACCACTTCCTTGCAAGCTATAGGTCCCCCCTCTATGACCCAGGAAACCCACGCTATGTATTTAAACATATTAGAAACACTAACTATCCAATCCAATACCATATTCATGGGTGACTTTAATTACCCCCACTATTAACTGGGAATCCTATATGACACCAAGTGTACAGGCACAGAGATTCCTGGCTTTTGTAAACACAAACTCCCTGGAGCAGATAGTAAATACACCAGCCAGGGGTGCAACCATACTGGATCTGGTCCTTATCAATATGGGAGAGTGTTGCACATCCCCTACTGTAATGCCTTGCCTGGGAAAAAGGAGGTTTGATGATGATGATGATGATGATGATAATGGTCTTTATCATGAAACTCAGGCTGCACTATGTCATTTAACAAGTTTTCATAAATCTCACCTAAAATATTATAATAGTAACAGTAATAGTAATAGTAATAGTAATAGTAATAATAATAGTAGTAGTAATAGTAATAGTAATAGTAATAATAATAGTAGTAGTAATAGTAATAGTAATAGTAATAGATGTTTTACTGTTGCTGCTGACACAACTGCTATTTCAGGAAGTGACTGTAGAGAGTTCAGTGGAAGAAGGTTGCAATGCTCTGCTTTCCTATTCATGTTTTTTTTTTAAAGAATTAAAGATCAAATTCCATTTTTGCCTGTACTACCGCTGTTCAACAGCAGCTGTGCAGTCAGTGAAGAAATTGGCATTCTGTCAGTCTGGCTTTCCAGTTTTACATAATATACAGGACAAAAAGAAGATAAGTGGGAAAAGGAACAGACATGTCCACAAACTGTACATCTCATTGCTATAATACAAAGTAGGGAGCAATCAGGAAATTGAGTCATGAAACTGAGGTGAGCCAATAGGCAGCTGAGGGCAAGGATACTGCTGTTCATCATAATTTTATGGCATATTATTGGACCCAGCATTATGCAAACTTAACTTTAAACATAAAATATAGTTGTCACTATAAAAACGGGTCTATACTACCAGATCGAAAACCTGTTTCAGCGATCACCACAAGACCGACACGTATAGCGCAAACTATGGTAATGGCAAGCATTCAAAACCGCGAAACACAAAATGTCGAAGTGTCATGGTTGGCCTGTCTGCGGTATAGCTCCGTAAGGTAAGTGTGCGATAGTTATGGACCTTAGGGTTAGGGTGCGGGGTAAGGTAAGTGCATAGATAGTAATGTATGTAAGGTTTAGTGTAGGGTTAGAAGTAGGGTTTGGTTAGTGTATGTATGTGTTTTATTTATTATGTTTGGGTATGTCATATGTAGCACGAGGTGGTGTTGGCTGACTATGACGGTTCAAGATTTGAAAATTCATGATTTAGGGGGTTCAGCGTATTTGCGGTTCATGCTATACATGTCTGTTTTGTGGTGTTCACTGAAACGGGTTTTCAATCTGGTAATATAGACCCATAAAAACACTGGAGTCACTCCCCTAACTCAATGAAAGATATAAAAAAAATGTTTCCTCACAGGAGGAAGGTGTGAGTTTTGCATGTGTTGTCTGTTCACTCCGAATAGTGTAAACTTAGTGTACGCATAGTGTAGGCATTAATGAATCCCATGTCTCTTTATAGTAATGCAAGAGTGTTCTACATAAAGTGATAAAAGGGAAAACTACAAGATTTAAAAATGGGCAGAATTAGTTGTTGAAGCCTAAGTGAGTACTGATAACCCATCCTAAATCTTTGGGATAAATACAGAGTTACAAAGGACACCTGATGTCAGAAGATAAAAATACACAAAATGTTAAAGGATGCATTTAGTTGCAAACTGACAGTTTAACAGTTATGTTTAGAAGACAGAGGAACAATTATATCTACACAGAGAATAACTTATGATGTAGAGTCAATGATTGCTAAATTCCTATCTTCATAAAGGAGGTGTAGGCCAAAGGCACACCTTTAAAAGAATGAAAAGAAGACAGCGCCACTGACTTTTGACCCTGAAGTAATTATATGACCAGCTGCATACCAAATCAAGCATTTGTCAATGCTGAATGCTTGTTTGATGTGCAGTGGTAATGTAGGATGAGGGTGTACAGGTGTGATGAGATGGTAAAGTTCGGGAGTAAGAGCTGATTTGAAAAGGAATGCATCACACAGTGAGTAACATAATTAATTCATTCATTCTCCAAGATTTTTATCTGTGTATGTCATTTGACTGAATGCTAATTTGATTGACACCCAAACTGGTCAAAACCACTTGATTGAAAACTCATATGACTGAAAATTCATTTGACTGAATACTTATTTGATAGAAAAGTGTAGTAGTCAACAGAACATATCTACTGGTGTAATTTCTTATTATAGCAGCAGAGTACTTGTGGATTGCAATGGTCAGCATCATGTTGCTCCCCCAGATATGTATATGACTGTGCTTTCGCTTAGGCATTTATTCACTGTTTGTGGTGTTTTTTTCTTTTCTCCACAATTGTGTGACCATGAAGTTTGTATATATAAGCAAGAAGTGTGGGGGCAAAGCCAAAAACATTTTTATGATATATTTGTTGTGCTGAAGGTTTTCTGTCAAATTAATTATCAATCAAATGAGTTTTCAGTCAGCTGGGTTCAACCATTTAAGTTCAAATCAAATCAATATTCCCTCAAATGACGTAGACCCTTTTCTATCATTAATGCATTCATTCTCCAATAACTACTACAGAAAAGTAATAAGTAGTTGGGAAAAATAAATATTGATATTAAAATGAAACAATTAATTATATTTATGAATTTGAATGGTGGTGTGGACTACATCATTGATTAATTCTCCAATACCAGACAATGATACATAATAGGTTGTTGCTCAGAGACCCAACCAAATACATTGCTTTTGGAACTACTCTCTGAAGTGCTGGCAAAAGGTTTTGTATCTGACTATCGTCTGTCACTTTGGGGTGTACTACATTGGAGCTATTAACCACTTGCTTTCATAAGCAGCTGTGCCCTGATTAAATCAGGTCCAAAAGGTTAGTCATGCTTTTGACACTGCTTATGAAAGCAGGTACTTTCTTATTCTATTTCCATTTGATACCAGTAGTTATTTGTTTTGTGATTCTGTGGACCAGATTCAATAAAGCCTACATTAAAAGCCTACATTAACTGTACACTAAGTGCACATGATATGTATTCAAGAACAGTCTAATAAAATTTTTTGTGCTTTCTAGTCACACAGGAAGACTACGCTAAGCATACATGTAGTCTACACTTTGTTGTAACCCTTAAGTATCCCTGTCAATATTTAAAGCTGCAAGAATATCAGTAGGAAAACTAAAATTAGGAGGAAGAAGGTGTGCGTTATGTCTGTGTTCTCTGTTCACTCTGAACAGTATACACTTAGCGTAGGTATTATTGAATCCTGGGGATGTGTATGAAGTTTTGTAGTACTTCATATAAAGCCAGAGGGGAGTCAAGGTATGTTTTCAGTTAAGAGTGAGACAGCTTGCATCAGTATAATATTGAAGAAAAATATTACACAAAATGATAATTGCAGTCATGTAAAATAAACTTCACTGAAAAACCTCACCAGTATAAAAACTCATGGCTTTCAGTAAAAAAAAAAAAAAACAAGCAGTATTACATTCTCCAAAATAATATAGTGGTTGAAAGATTCTTTGCAGTATCACCCAACAGAAAGGTGCTTAAAATGAAAGTAGGACTATCAAAGCTGCTTCTTGCCTGAAGACATCTCATTACTTGTAAATACTACTTTACAGGCAGATGAGCGCAGCTCGAATATGCGTTAAAGCTCATGCTCATGAATCTGCTATAATTGCTTAAAGGTGGGCCACACTGACAGGTGCCTTTCCTAGGTTGTTAGTTCTCTAGTGGCGCTCTTCTTTCTACATTGTATCTTATGCTCTTGTTTTTATGGATGGTAAAGGCTGTAGACCCAGCTCCTGCATTCAGATCTGAGGAAGGCACATGAAAACACAGCAGAATTGACTCCAGAAAGTTGAGACTCTGTCTTTGTATTTATTGATAGGTCAACATACCCAGCATTTTTAATCCTTTTTGTTATATCAGTTTATAGTGGTTTAAACTGGGAATATAATTTGCTGGAAGATGATATCCATGCCTAGGCAATACTTGATTTTATATCAAAGAACTATAACTGTAGTGTAGAAAGTGAAAGATTAAAGCACGGGCTTATGTATTTCTTTTCTTAATGGGCTTGATTTTGCTTTTCCACTGCAGTTTACTGCACTTATATTTAGGATTTTTGAGCAGATGCGGTATCTTTCATTAGATGCAATTGAAACATAGCTGTTAAGTCTTTAGAAACAGGTAAAACTTGTTTGGCAATGCAGTGTTCTAGACCGTGCCCTCAGTGTGATCTGTCCCTCACCGATGGTACCATCTCTGAGGGCAGACATATCTCAAAGAGCATCCCCTCTCTGAACAATTGAAATAAGTGCATGTTGTTACAAGCTTTAATGCATTATCCAAGCAGCACTTTTCTCCCTGTAAAGTAACTCTTTTCCCTGTGAAGTAGTATTTACAAATAAGGCGATATCTTTAAACAGAAAGCAGCTTTGACAGTCCTTCTTTCATTTTTAACCACCTTTTTCTTGTGTGATACTGCAAAAGATCTTTACACCACTATATTCTTTTTGAGAATGTAGTACTTCAGCAGAGACACTGCTAGTTTTTTTTTCCTGTAAGCCAGGAGTTTTTAAACTGTTGATGCTTTTTAAGTTGATTCTCCAACCACAAGAAGGGGATTTACCTCCTGGATTTGGTTTGTAAGGGACCCTTTTATTTGTTTTTTTTTTCATGTGAAATAAAGTGAAATGACCCTGTTGAATATTAAACTGGTTATTGTATGTCACCGTGAGTTACTTGAAAACAGTGCTTTTTAAAGCATCAACACTATAACTTGAATGTTGCTTTCCTCACCCAAGAGCATTTTGACTTTTCTGCAATAAAACTTGTTTATTATTAAAATAAGTGAATTTGTAACGCAATTATAGTAAGCTGTTACAACCACATGCAATCAGAGTACCAGATATCTGCAATTATGTAAAAATAAAGTAACAATTCCTTTTGTCTGTACTCAGCTATTATCCCACTACTAGTTATCAGATAGCAACACTTGGCAAACTGCCAGGACTATAATGCTGTAATGTTGCTTTCCCAAAATGATCTTTTTCATAGGTTCATAGGTTCATAGATAGGTACTAGGCTATTGGCCCTAGGGCCTATATAAGCCTAGCCAAACAGTACCCATGCTTTTGCCATCCAAGAAAATTATTTTCCTGTGCCCCTGTCAAGTAGAGCCACAGAAGTGATCCCCGGGGTGAATTTCCTATCTCCCATCCAATCATCAAGATTTTTCTTGAAGAGTACTAATGAGGAGCTTTGTTTGATATAGATAGGTAGTTTGTTCCAGAGTATGGGAACTCTCTGGGACAGGAATCTATCCCTCCAGCATGTCCTGTTTATTGTGGTGACAAGGTTTAGGTCCATAGAGCGTGTAGCTCGGAGGGATTGGGATTTCTTTAAGTGGAGCATTTCCAACAGCTCTGGGTTTGACATAGCTTTGTATGTTAGGCAGAGATCGCTTCTGAGTACTTTTTTGTTGTTATTGTGTTGTTATATATTGCTGGTAGCAAGATTTGTGAACTCCTACAGTCTCATGCAAATGCCATACAAATTATATTTACTGTCAAGAAAACTAACTTCAAATATTCCCCTTTACTATATTTGGTATTATATTCTCATTACTGGATATTAAAGAACAGCATTACTGACAGTATTAAGACCATAATGTTTATTTGTCTTACCTGCTTTTGACATTCTTGCAGGTGCATTTGTGCAGTGGAATTATTACCATCTCCAGATGTTGCATTATACTGTGTTCAATACTGTATTTTGCATAGTTATATGAATATAGTAGTCACTCTCACAAAGACCAGTATCATAGGAAAATCAAGATGTTTCATAATGTTGTTAATACCTGCATGCAAACAATTCTCCAAAATGATATCTGTAATCATGCCAAATAAAGTAAAATATGTGTGTTACCTGTATGTTCTATTAATCCTCATTGCTGGTTTTCATTGAATAACTCTTATGAAATCATCATGACCACAATGCTACATGCTACTTCCAATGGTCACCTTTTTACATAAAACATTTTTGTTTTTTAAAAAGATAAACTTAAAAAACAAGGCTATTAAAACTCTTGCATCCACATCACATATCTGTGTTTGTGTAAAATATTGCACTTACCAACATTTAGCTATTACTTCTCATTATCAAATGTATGAGAAGAGCAATTGACAAATCATCAAAACCAAAATGCTTTATGTTGCATCCCCATGATAATTGTGTTTTCTGCATTAAAGCATGCTTATTACTAAAAATGAACCACAAGGCAACAATATTTGAGCTAGGGCATTCACAGGCAATCACTGCACCAATTATATTTTCTATCAAATAAAATATAGAAAAATATTTGAGATAGTCATATTGCTTTTATTTGGCTTTTACTTTACATTATTAGGTACTAAAAATAATGCTTGTTAAAGCACCCATGCAGTAGTGCTGTATATAATTCTGTATACTGTTTTCCCATAATCACCTAGGATAGTAAAATAGTAGAATTAATACAGACTGGAGAGGTTGTATTCTACTGCCCTTCACTGTACTTTGGCATAGTTGAATGAATGCAGCACTCATCTAAATACCAGCATCACGAGACAGTCATGATGTTCCACAGTACTGTAGTATTCATGTGTAAACACTTCAGTAAATGATGTTTGTAATTATGTGAAATAGAGTAAAATGTTCATCTTGTCTATAGCTGGTTGTTACTTCCAATTATTGGGTTCAGAGAACATTATGTGTGCAAATAATAAGGCCTGGAATACCATATATTGCTTCCCTGTAATCATCTTTTTCTGCAATAAAAAAATATTCTTAAAAGGACATTCAAAGCAAGGATATATGAACACCTACATGCACACGCAAACACTGCACCAAATGATATGTGCATTTGTGTACAATAAAGTAAGATACTCTTCTTGCCTAGATTTGGCTGTTACTATATATTGCTTGGTATCAGAGAAGAGCATTGCAAGTGAACATTTGTAAAGTAGAATTAATAAAGTTTCTAAATGCTAAACACTGCAGCAGAGGCCTCCATTGCCATAATTTTATGTGTCTTCCCCTTGATCAACTTTTTCTCTGCAGTAAAACATTTGATTATTAAAAGTAGAAGCTGTGTGGAAAGACTATGTGCAGACATACTTCCTCATATAAGCTCTGCAGCAGATGATACTACCAATCTTGTAAAATAAAGAAAAAGCATCCTCTTGCCTATACTTGGTCATTACTTTTCACTATGTAACACTAGTCTTCTTGCTCTTATTTAGTTATTACTTTTCAGTACAGGGTATCATAGAAGAATCAAACAGAATAAAATATAAACCATGGCCAAAGTCAGTTCAACACAACAAATAAAATATCACAAGAAAAGTAGAAGGACCGACTAACAAAGCTGTCCGGCACACAATAGTTTTCTGATAAGTGCTTTCAGGCTTGGTGTCCTTCATCAGATCATAAAACAAACTAAAAAACACAGACTCAAATACTCTCAAAGGTTATGAAAGCAGCAAGTCAGGGCTAAACGTCAATTAAGATATCCAAAAACCAGTTAACAAGAAACTATTAAAAGACAATTAAAATCAGTACATCAATCTCCTAGCTTTTAAAACCGGTTTTAAAGGAACCATACAGTTAAATCCATAGTCTCTATCTACTTGTAATTTAACAGTCCATCTAGTTTCAGAAAGCTCTGCTTTATTTTTAAGAGTCCCTTCCCTCAGGCTATTATTAACCAGTTGCAAAACCAAAAATTTTAAAGAATGAGCAGAGAAAGTAGCAAGATGTTTAACTAGTGCAGTAGTGATATTAACATTTCTTATGTCATGGTGATGCTCCAAAATATGATCTTTCAAGGACTGATTGGTCTTACCGACATAAAAATGAGTGCAAATATTACAGATAGCTAAGTACACTAAATGTGTGCTCTTACAGTCAGCATATAGTCTGGGTAAAAACCTCTTGCCAGTCACAAATGAACAAAAGATATTTTCCAAGGAAATAGCACTACATACATTTCACATCCTACAAGGAAAGGTTCCAACTCTTTGTGAAATATCCACCCCCACTGTTTATCTGATGCCATAACAAAGTTGCCTTTTCAGAGAAAAGGCATTCCTAAAACAAAAGCTAGGCTGTTTCCCAACAATTGTTCTTATATTTTCATTGGCTTTCAGAATCAAGACCCTCTTGTAGGACGTTGACATCGTTTGGAGATTCTATGACCGCTCTCAGTTTGCAGTCATCAGAAAACTTTGTCAGTCACAGACCTTTTGTTTTAGCTTGTACTTTGGAGAAATAGATTCCAAACAGTAGAGGTCCCAGGACTGATCCCTGTGGAATACCACTGGTTACAGGTCTGCTTTTGGAGGTGGATTCCCCTATTTTGACTATATAGTTTCTATCAGTGAGCCTTTTACTGACCCTTCTAATGATAGCTGGGTGAGTTTGTCAATGATGCCTGAGTGGGGGATAGTATCAAAAGCCTTGGCTAAGTCTAGGTAGGCTGTATGCACAGATTTCCCCTCATCAAGGGCCTTGGTGACTATCTTGAAGAAGTCCACCAGGTTTAACAGGCACAATCTCCCTTTGACAAATCCAAACTAAGTAGGGTCAAGTGTTTGGAGATTACCTATATCTTTGCTGATAAGGTCAATGATTACATGCTCCCTGGCCTTGCAAATAAGGCTAGTCAGGCTAATAGGGTCAGTGGAAGCAACACCTTTGTGCAAAGGGCTAATGGTGCCCTTTTTCCATTCAACTTGGATGAAGCCAGTGCTTAGGCGATGATTGAAAAGAGCACCCAGTTCTTGTTTGAGCCCATGTAGGACACAGCCGGGATATTATCAAGTCCCATAGATGTTGTGTGTTTGACCTTAGAGAGATCATTCACAACCTGCTCATTAGAGATACAAGGTGCAGGACAGGTGGTAAGGATGTCATGAGGGTACCTGTGGCAGGGACAGTGGAGTGAAGTTTTCACAGAACCAGCCAGCTAACAGGTTATCAATGACCACAGGCTCAGTATATGTGGTATCATTGACTACCAGTTTGGCACAAATCTGGGCATTTCCTTTTAGGTTACAGATGTAACTAAAGAACACTTTATGGTTGCCCTTATTTGAGGAAGCTAATTTGGATTCATAGTTAGCTTTGGAGGACTTCACAAGAAGTCTTATTTACTTGATTAAGCTGAGGAGGGAGTGTTTTCAGTTTGGGGCTCGCTCCCTCTTACTCTTAGACAGCAACTTCTTCCTCTTATTGTAAAACTGTTAATGGCAATTGCCCACCAGGCAGGTTTGCTCTTCCTTGAGGAACTTGTTTTGGTCCTATCAGGTATGGCCAAATCAATGCAATTATACAGGTGTTTATATAAAGCATTTGTGTAGAACTTGGCATAGTTGCCAATTCCATCTGAGGGAGGAGGTGCAGTGAAGCTATTTATGCCATCCCATAAGAGGTTATAATCTGTTTTGGAGAAGTTTTTTAGTTTAGTTGCTGCTGGGGAGGGGGTTCAGGAATAATAGTTACTTTGAATGAGATTGATTTGTGGTCAGATCTCTCCAGGGAAGATCTCACAGTGGGGGTGCTACAGTGGTCCCCCATATTGGTAAACACTAGATCCAGGATGTTGGCACGCCTTATGGGGGTGTCAACCAACTGTTCCTGGACATTGGAGTTAATGAAGTCGAGTAACCTTTGGGCAAGTGAGTTTGTACACGAGCAATTTACCCAAATACATAAATAAGTAAATAAATAAAAATCTTTAACAAAACAGCAGTGCAAATAGTTCAGAAAACTATGGCAAGAAAAAGGGGAACATTCAATGCACAGGATAACATAAAGCAATAAAAGAGAAGAGAACACTAGATATGACTGGGTCTAAGAGACTGCAGAGTGGCAAACTCAGGAGAGAAGAAAAAGGTTTTGGGAAGTAATTATCCAGTGTTTCTGAAGTAGTTCCATTTGTTTACTTCAAATAATCGAGTACAAAGGGATTTGTGAAAGAAATAATATGAACAGATTGTTTAATGGCATCAGGTAAAGAGTTCCAGCAGTCTGGGACAAGCTTGGAAAATTTTTTTCACAACAGACAAGAGTAAACGGAGGTTGAACTAATAACAGAGAGGAGAATTTCTGAAGGGGGTAGTTGTGAGCTTTGATACAGAATTTAATGAGAAGAGGTAGACAGTAACATAGATTAAGAAGCTTGTAGGTGAATGCATTAAGGAAAGGAATATCTCTATCTCTCTTTGGTATCCATTCTCCTTTCTTGAGGATAAGGCAGTAGTGTTCAAATTTGCTCACTATTAGCTATAAGAGAACATGACTTGTGAAATCAACAACTCCAAAATTTTGCATGTTTTCACATGGTCATCTTTTTTGTGCAGTAAAGCATTTTAATTATTAAAAGTCAACTGCAAAGCAAAACTTATGTAAGCTCCTATATTCACATGCAGACAGTACACCAAATGGTGTTTACAGTCATGCAAAATAAGTTAAATACTCCTATTACCTGTATTTGGCTATTAATTCTTACTGTCAGATACCAGAGAAAACTGTGCATCAAAGCATGATGACTGTATTGCCATATGCAGTTTTCTCATGGACATCTTTTTTTTCATAGGATCATAGGATCATAAGAAGTTACTAGGTTATTGGCCCTGAGGCCCTTACAAGCGTAGCCAAGAATTTAGCCCATGTTCCAACAAGTCAGCACCTGATGCCCCTGTCCAGCAGGGACACAGGTGGAATCCCAGGGGTGTATTTTCTGTTCCCCATCCAGTTATCCAGGTTGCGCTTAGAAAGGGTTAGTGAGGTACTCTGCTTGACATGGAGAGGGAGCCTATACCACAAAAGGGGGAGTCTCTGGGACACAAATCTGTCCCGCCAACAAGTCCTGTTGATGTCACAGACTGGTTGAGGTTGTGCATGTGGGTTACTTGAGAGGAGCCTGACTTACAGATATGTAGCAGTCCCATCAATGCGGGATCTGAGATTGCTTTGTATGCCAGACAGAGGTCACCTCTGAGGATTCTGTAGGAGACTGAATAGAGAGAAAGGGCCTTTAGCCTATCTCTGTAGGGTAGATGTTTGAGGCCCTGGATTCGCCTTTAAGTTAGTTTGTGAAGTAGAATTAATTAAGTCTCCATGTACTATAGTTTACTAGTCACTAATTCTGTACTTTGTGTGGTTGAATGAGCACATCTTTCAACTGTGAAAGACCAGCATTACAGCACAATCAATGTGCACTGGTTTTACATGCTTCAAAGAAAAAATGACCACAGGAAGCAACCTGCATCATTTTGCTATTGACAATAAATTATATTACTCTCATTAATTTAGCATTGCACGGTTGAATTGATATAGCCGCCAAATGAATGAAGACAGTATTCAGAATAACAAAGGCCAGCATCATGGAGAACACAAGATGTACAATACTACGACAGTTCTTTCATTATAGCCAGCATTCTTTTCTTGGTTAAAAAATGAATAAAGAAAGAAAAACTGCCACTGTGTCATTTGTGCACTTTTGTGCTATTGCCTCTAAATGTTATACTTTGTATGGTTGAATGCATGTAGCATTCAATGTCACAAGGGCCAGTATCATGAGACTAGGGGTTCGCTGCAATACTGTAATTCTTGTTCACATATCTGCTACAACAGCTTTTTACTTTAGGCTTCTTTTGTTAGCACACTGGAATACTATTGTATTGAAATGTAAAGATTAATTCAAGACTATTTGGAAACATAGTTCACAACTAAGAAAATAAATAGGATTTTGATTTCTCACTGTAAGACATGCCTTCTACTCAATATTACAAATCACAAACTATGTATATAAACTTATTAATATTCTTGAAGCAGTGTTTTTCTGTTCCCTTATAGGTGACATGTGCATCTTGGACTACTGTAGGAATTCTCCAGCTGAAGCAATGTGCTATGCTTGTGCATGTGTACAGGCCAATACAAAAGGCATTTTTTCATTGAAAAAGTTAGCAAAATCAAGTCAATAGTGTCATAGAGCTTTACAAAATCACAGAATAAAGTTATTATTAGCATACCAAGGTTCATAAATGATATCAGTTATGTCAGGAGCTCAATAAAAGTATTCTGACCTTCCCTAAATGTGCTTCACTTAGAATTAAGTATGCCATATTTATAACATCTAAGATGTAAAGATGAATGATTTAAGCATTTTGGGCCAATGCAGCAGTAAAAAGAAATGTCTATATTTGTTAATAAAGTGGAATTTTTATCTATATGAAACAGAGTGATAATAGATATTTTAAGTAAGCTGGAAATGACATATAAGAACAGAGAGACTGCATATAATAGTAGTTTTCTGGTAAGATGTGCATATCTGGCTACTGAAATTAAGGCAAAGCCAACCCAGGTCTTTCAAGCTTTTATGTGGGTGTTTATTCAATGACTACTCAACCTGCTTAGTCATGATTCAGACTTAACGCAATCAATGATGGAAGTAAAACATTTGACAGAGCAGAGCCAAGGAAAAGGGTTGGGAGGGTGGCCTAATGGTTAAGGTGTTTACCTTACAAACACAAGGTACAGGGTTTGAATCTCACAGAGGATAATTGGCTAGGCTTAAAATGGCTCACAAGAGCAGTTAGCCTAATACTAATCTATGAACTTATAAAAATGTGATCAGAAGATGGAGGCAAGAACTGTGACAGAGGATTAAGTATAATAGTGGCATAGCTAGAAAAGAAGACATGGGATGTATCAACAGTACAAGTATCGGGGTCAGAACAAATTTGGATGCTCCTCTTTATCTGTTTGATAATATTAGTGGTAGTTCTTCCTGTTATTTTTAATCCAGCAACACTTCCAGATGAAGTACATGTCTGATTATGACTCATAGTTATAAACTTGAACTTTAATTTAGGTACAGGAGTTCAACTATGCATAAAGAAAGCTGTGGTGTACATGTAATAATTTGAGAGGAGGAAGTAATCCAACCAGTTGAAGGCATTGGGTGTTCAATCTTCAGTTCATACACATAATAAAATGGGGGAGGGCAACTGACAGCAGTGCTTTTTACTGGAAGTTCAATAAAGGGGGATCTAGAGTAAAACTGAAAAATAACTTCTGAATTTATTGGTGATAATGAAAAAAGTAATTACCAGAAATGAAGAACATCTCACTCATGTCTGAGGCATTGGTTGTTGTTAAAAGATGGATATAGGCAATGGTATATAACAAAGGGTTACCAAAAATAGCTACTTTGGATGACATGACTGGAACTGAGATATGCCCCTACCTTTTGACTGTAAAAGAAGGACCACAGGTAGAGTTTCATGAGGTTATTCCTCCCATGCTGGCCTAATATTTTGAGTGTGTGAAAGAAAAGCTTAGTTTGTTTACTCATTTATAATATATAGTTTTTTTCTTAATGGTTGTTTCATTTTTTTTCTTATTTAATCCATGCTCCTTGAAAAGATATTAGAGGTTATTTTGACATGAAAAAATAAGCTATGTACAACTGAGCCACAAAATAATGAAAATGTGCCCCCAGTGATGTGTGCTTCTTACATTATTACTTTCCAAATAAAGCATAGCAGTCTGGCAGCATCAGTATACATGTTTCATTGTTAGTTACGAAGCTAAGATAAGGCAGTTACTTTGAGAAAGCGTAACAGCATGACAACTTGGTACTCAAATCTAAAATAACCTTATTCGGATAGCCATGCTTTTCTAGTTCAGACAGGCCACATCTATGAGATTAACAAGATATTTAAATCCCTTAATGATCCATGGATTCACTGTAGCCAAACCATATGCTGAGGAATTCCAAAATGCTTACTACCCAACTGTAAGTGTGCTTAGCACACTATCTAACGCTTGCACCATGCCTATTTCCAAAAAAATCATGCTGTTGTAGTCCTGAAACCATGTAAGTTACAAGTGATGGAACAAGAGGGGAGTTGGTAGGGGGAACAGTTAATAACCACTAGCAAGCCTGATATTGTGCTTTGCAATAGTAATTTACACTGGAGATTACTCAAAATGTTTACTTTTTTTAACTTCTGAACTATGCATTACTGTGAAAGATCCATGGCTTGGCCATCTTGATGTTTTCATGGTGGAAATACATGCATGCCAGGTTTGATAGCTGTCATGCATGCATTCTCATGTCTCTCATGCATGAAGCTGACATTGCAGTAGTAGACAACTTCAGGGACTTGCTGCTCCTCCTGTAATTGAGTACTGATACTACTAGCATGATCATTGCCTGCAGTAACAGTGCTGACTAGCAGGTGGAGCTGTTGCAACAGATGGCTTACAGTAGGACATGGAGGCCTCTGCTGCGGTTGGATTATGCAAGGAATGGAAAATAAGGATTATTAATGTAGAATGTTTCTGAATCTTTTCCTGCTCATTGCATTATGGGTCCACAATAACTTTGCAGCTTTGGCATTGTGAAGGAAAGTGTGGGGTACACCCCATTCCCATGTATGATGTTTTATCTGGTGACAGGAATCAAATAAGGATTCAGGGTAGCATGGCCAGATGGTGGAGGCTCTCTGTTACCCCAAATCTTTTAAAATGCAACCCATGGTCTTTCAGAGGATAGCATTTTTCTTGCAGTGATAATAAGATACCTACATTTATTTGCATACACTGTTTCCATAATTTATCCTGATAGTTTTGCTCCAGTCGGTCAGGCAGGGATCACATAGCAGTAACAAAAAGAGAAGTTAGAAGTTTTTGAAATGCACAGATATTTTTTTTTATCTATTAATGTTACACTAAAAGAGCAATTGTCAGTACGTTCATGCACACTTGCATAAGCTGATTTGCATTGAACAGTCATCCTAGCCTTTCACATTCTTTTGTGTTGTTTGTAGTACCTTTCAAAAAGATGTATCCAAATACAGATCTTGCATGCTATGGTATACAAACTAGTTTTGCATGGACAACATTTTACCCAACTCAAATGCACTAAGCAGCCTGTTTCCAAACACAGAAGTGAAACAAAAAAGGTTCAAGTGTGCCAAAAAGGTACATTATTATGCCCATACTTATGTATGTTTTAGTAGTTATGCTGTCTAATAAATGGATTCTTTTGTGAATATGTTAGCATATGTGTTGCATTTTAATTAGGTATTTATCATATAAGCCATAGAATGAAGGGAAGTCAGTTTGGGAAAAGGCACTCAGCAGTATATGAGATTTATGTTCATATTTATGATTTATAGCTATATCCTCAATATAAGTAGTCACATTAGTACACTGTAAACAAGTACCACTTAATGTATTCACAGGTGGGAGGGGCATACTACACTGAGAAGGAGGAGCAACAATCTGTAAGTTGCGGCACAGTTCTAAGACTCCTGGTTACATCCCTGTCTTTCACAGAAGGAATTATTTGTCCATCTCACCATGCCTCTCAAACCCTTAGAGAAAGAAATCTGGACAAAGCCATAAATAATCTGGGGGCAAAGGCCTCAAAATAGGGACATTGTTTTTAAATATTGCTCTTACAAACTTAGAAAGTTGCTAGAATAACAAGTCTTGCATTAGCATGAGTTTTCTGAAGGGTATGAAGTCTGAAACTCAAATGTCTGTCATTATTTTCTGACTTCAACCCTCAATAATTTGCCATTAATTTGCTAGAAAACCATAATTTTGTGAGAAATAGACCAAAAATATGAGGCAAAAATCTGGACATTCTGTGAAAATCTGTACTGCTGAGAGTTATATACCAGACTACAACCACATGCCATGAACTGCTAATTGTAGTGAAATCAGGATGCTATATAAGTCCACAATGTCACATGACTTGTGAGAATAGAGCAGTGCACCATTTTTTTTTTTTTTTTTGGTAATACATAACCTTATGATATGTAGTATGGCATACTGTTGGGATTTCAGACGATGAAAAAGTCAGGCTTATCCATGTGTATCCTTTTTGCATTTTCTAATATCTTCCATCTAGGATTACTGGTCAGTGAACTAAAGGTAAGTTTATGTATTCAAATGAGTCTTACATATTCTCGTATAAATACATGTTAATTTTGAATAATTACTTCCTTTTACAATCATCCTCTTTCCACAGCCTAACATTTCATTAACCTTGAGTGTTATACTGTACTAGAGTTTTAGTGGCTATATTAATTTAGTTTTTATACTCTTCGACACACCTGTTTGTTCTAATCCCCATTACTCATGTATGATACTGCTGCCATTTGTCTCTATGATATAGCAGATTTAGCTGCCTCATTACGTTGCAAGGATATGTAATCCAATATCTGGAACTAAAACACTACTAGCAATTACAATTCTCACAGAGATACACATTCAGACACCTCAGCTGTTTTCCGGCTTTTCCTGCATTTTTATGACATAATTTTGAATTGTGTGTCATTAATTGTAATTTATGTTACGAGCTACATATGAGATTTTGGAAATACAACTACCTTAAAATGATTGTAGTACAATAAATTTATGAACTTCCATAGAATTGTGGAATGTAGACTTTTGATTCTGCCTCTGCTTTTATTCTATATTTTCACTACAATCTTTTATTTTTTGTACTTCATGACAACAACTGTCATTTCCAAGATAAATTTCTTCATTAAATGTTTAGTTGCCAGTTGCTGTATTAAATCATCTTAAATTTAATAGTGTGCTCACCTCTGCTGTCAGTTGTCAAAACAGCAGCATTTTGCTTGAAAGTATTATATAGGACAATGCATTTATTAGCCTTCCTTGCATTTCTCATTGCTTATTTCTAACTTTCACAAATGTAAATCTTTGTTTGCAGGCCTTTCTGCAGCCCTCTAGACTCTGCTCAGAGCTTTTTTTGACTTGCTGTACTAGACCACTCATTGTCTAGTACAAACACATCACCCCTCTTCTTCTTCTTCTTTTGGCTTTTCCCAGTTAGGGGTCGCCACAGCGGCTCACCTGTCCACTCATGACTGGCAGTGGAGTTTTACGGTGTCAAGTTGCCAGCCCAGCGCCCGACCTTCTACAGAAGGCACACAAATGCACACACTCACACCTAGGGCCAATTTAGAGTGTCCAATCCACCTACAGCATGTCTTTGGGATGTGGGAGGAAACCGGAGCACCCGGAGGAAACCCACGTGACCACAGGTAGGACATGCAGACACCGCACAGAAGGCACCCCAGATGAGGATCAAACTGGAGAACCTCTTGCTGTGAGGTGGCAACGCTAACCACTGCACCACCATGGCTGCCCATACATCATCCCTCTATCGCAGTATAATATTCCTCTGATGGAGGAAGAACCATGGACAGGTTACTTTAACAGTGGTGAAATAACCAGAAAAGGAAGTTGTGGTATCAATCCCCCCATTTTAACACATTGGTAGTTGCAAGTAAAATCTAAAAGAAGCAGTGAAATGGATGGCATAATATCTTGCATATCAAGAGCTGTCTAAAGTACTACTATATATGAACTGGTGCTGTTAGTGGTCTGTATCCAGAAAGGGCTGAATCAGCACTCTTCTGTACAACTCATTTTAATGCTTTATGAGGGACTGGAAGGAATATTAACAATTATATAATCCTTCAACTAATGCCTTGCCTTTATCTGTTCTACAAATTGCTAAAACTCTACAAAATGAACCTTCATAAGTAACAAAAAACTTTTCTTCACCGTATCAGCTTGCACAGTGCAGGGTTTCACTTACCTGGTTTAAATAGCATTTTACATTTACAAAGGCCCTTTTACATGGAACACATTCTCTCTTACAAAAGAAAGAAAGTCACTTACACAAACTGCATTGTTATGGCTTTTGAAAAAACAGTTCGTTTTGTCATTTTTCCTATAATCTATAATTGGACACAAGGGGATGATAGTTGTCATGCTGTTCATGGAAAATGATGCCTAACTTTTGTAGTGAAGGCTGTATTTTCTGAATATTAGTTATCCTTATGGAAAAAAAGTTAATGAATAGAGGTAAACTTGATTCCTGACTAATCTCTTAGTGATTGTTACTCATCTGGTCAGGATAAAACAGACAAAAATTCGTGGGTTCAGTTCAAGCAGCTTTATTACGCACAAACACATCAGGAATGAGGCTTTGTAACTTAAACTTATAAAGAGAATGACTACCACACTCATACATGTTAACACTCTGGTTGTTCTCTCAAAATGGCACTGCTGCCTGCATGTGCTCACTATTTATATGCACGTGCCTAAATATGGAAATGCTTCTTAAAGGCACATACACACACTCTGTTCTATATCCTCTCTCTTTGAAAAATATACCATATATCAAATGTCAGTATTCAGTGACATGCAATTTACAGAAATTATCTTTTGACATGCAGTTATACAGACCTAATTCTTTGACATGCAATCATACAAAATCAGAAACATATAAAACAATCATGTCCAAGTTGCTGTGCATTTTACGCTAGGTCTAGAAATATTTTCCAATTGTGTAACGTAAAAGTCAGAATTGGATCTAGCAGCGGGGGACTGTCTTTAAGGAATGCTCAACTTTGGGGACATCTGGAACATCATCAGGAACAGGAATGGATATTGAGACATGTTCTTCAGTATGAACATTGTCAGAGTTGCTCTGATGTCTAGAGTCTGTATCACAGGTACAATGCTGCAATATCACTTCTGACACAGGAAGAAGATGTTTGTGGTTTCTTCCATACTCTATATCCTCAGATTCCACTAAGTAGGATCTTGGCTCGGCACACATACCTCCACTTGACCAGTTTGATCAAAAATCCGAACAACTACAGATCTATAGCTTTGATAAATATAGATTTAAAGATATTTTCAACAATTTTAGCACACAGGATGCAAAAAGTAGCCCCAGCTTTAATTGCACCTGAACAACTAAGCTTTATGAGTTAGAGACAAGTATGGGACAACACATTAACCATTGATGCCCTATCCCACTTATGTGCCAAGGATAAATCCCCTAAACATGCTTTATCAGTTGATGTAACAAAAGACTTTAACAGAGTCAATCAAAAATTCTTCCTCTTTGTAGACTCTCAATTTGGATTCCCTAAAGAATACATATAAATGATCAAAATGTTATATAGTAAAGAAACTACAACTCTGTATATTAATAAGAAAACATCTAACCCAATACAAATTTTTAATGGCACTAGACAAGGATACCCACTCTCACCAATCCTATTTAATTTCTATATAGAAGTAGTATTACTACAAATCACTCAGAGAACATATCATCACTTTATTTTGATATCTAAAACCAAATAAAATACACAGCCTTTGCAGACAATCTCAATATCTACTTTCAATATCCCAATTCTGACTTAAATAAAATTCTATCGTCCATAGAAAAGTTTTCCCTAGTATCTAACTATGAAATTAATCCTAAGAAGTCAATTTTATACCCAATTAACCCCCTGGGATATAAAGAATTTTATTTTCTGGAGACAAATGCTAAAGTGCAATATACATTGAAATATTTAGGTATAATCTTTAACCATACACAATCAGATATGTTTAATAACAATACAGTTAAAACCTAGTCTAATATAATAGGTAACATTAACAAATGGGAAAAGCTTAAACTATCTACTTTATCAAAAGCTTCAATAGTCAAAATGAATATACTACCTAAGATTTTATACCATTTGAATGCTACCTTCATGAAAATTCCAGGTACCTTCCTCAACAAGATGAACGTTTGACTAGCAAAATTTATATGGTACCCAAAAACTACAACAATTAGCTATAATAAACTAATACTATCAAAAGAAAAAGGAGGTCTTAGCCATCCTGATTTTCAACTGTACTACAAATTTATTAATGCTAGTCGCATCATGTAAATAGCAAACCACGATCCAATAAGCAACAAATGGTATCCACTATAGATTAAATTATGTCACCAAAATATTACATCTAAAGTTAACCCAAAAGCGATTCCCTTCTTAAATCAAGATATCCTTAAGACAAGAAAAATTCACCCAATCTTAATTAATAACTGTGAAATTTTCAAGAAATTACTGATATCAATAAATATTAAAGGCACGATTACTCTGCTACAACCAATATATAACAACCCAGATATAAAATTAGCAAACTCCATGGTAAACCTAGATAAAAGCTCATTAATAAAAAATATACAGCATGGGACTTCTACCAAATGCAAAAACTCTTATTGAAAAATATAATAAACTTACTTAGAGCAAGTAACAAATATAAGGTGACAATTAAACAAATCCTATACTTTGTATAATAACCAAAGATATTAATGTCATTGAGGAAGATGTCAAATTAGCACAACAAATTTAGCAATTGCTCTTAAAAAAAAGAAAATGCTCTCAAATACATATAAATTAATAGCAAAAATTAAATGTCAAAATGCAATACTTTTCTCAAAGTTTTGGGAAGGAAAAGGTAATACCATAACAGACAATCAGAAGGAATCAGCTATTAGAAATACTATGAAACTGAAGCCATATAAAAAATTAGTATACACCCAGATCATGATTTTTAATAATACATACCATACACCAAAACAAATTCAATCCATCTAAGTCACCTTACTGTCCCTTCTGTCCTAATAAAGAGACAAATATCCTCCACATCTCCTGGAGCTGCAAAACATTTTATAAACTCTGGTGCTCGCTAAAATTACTTTTAGAGAAATCAGGCTATTCAAATTTCACTTTGTCCTGGGAGACAACAATACTACATATATTCAAAAGCAAGAATAATAATTTATTTAATCACATAATAATAACATTATGCACCCTATTAAAATCTTACATAGCAAAGAACTGGATAGACAGATCAAGACTATCCTGGTCAGAATACCAAAGCATGGCCAAAAAACATATATTGGCTAAGAAGCTTTATACAAAAAGTCAAAAGAACCAAATATATAATCAGAATTACTGCAAAACATTAATTGACATATTATCATAAATTGCAAGACAAATGCTAATAAAACAAAGATAGCAAACACATCTCTTAGCTGGGACTAGTAACAGCATTATCTAAGGCGACAATTTTTTGTAAATATGTATATAAGGTTTAGTAGAGTAGACTGATTTCTTTGTGTTGGTTGGTGCTATACTTCTAAATTTGCTCTCATTTGTCACTATAATGTACAAGTGAAATGTTAAAATAATATTTCCATGACTAACATATAACATACACAGAAGTAAATATAAGGTGAACCACCAAGGTATCAAGACCTATCTCTGCTGCTCCTAGCTCGAACAGGGCACAATCCACACGGTGATACTGTTAGTGATACTGTTAGTATTCCTCTACCGTACTAACGTGTCGAAACACTATTGCAAACACTATTTGCAAAAGGTTTTGCAAAAAAACTTTTATTCACCAAGGCACAACTGCTTTCTGTACAACAGTGCAAAATAAATGAATTAACAACACAGGTTTAGCGCTTTCATCTGTGCATGACAGACTTCCTCAGAACCTACAATAAACAAGAATACTTCTTCTCTTATACTGCTTTTGGCGCCAAATCTATCAATTAATACACTAATTAACTAATTAAATAAGTTCAATAAAACTTCATTATATTTGCAGTATGTACATAATTTCATTAAAATATGCTTTAAAACTATAAAATGTTATAAAATATTATAAACTATAAAATGCAGTGTTCGAAATTAGTTGTATAAAAAATACTTAGTATATGATACCCTTAACACACATTCAATTAATAATAAAAATAACATTATAAATAACACTAAAAATAAAAATAGCAATATAACAATATAAATAACATAAATAACACTACATTTTTGTCACTATCCAAATATTCGATTGAGTAGAATTATATTAAAAATAATTGTTATATTGAAGTAGTTAAAGCTATTCCCCTAATGTCAAAAATGGTTTTAAACTAATGTACTCATTCAATCCTGGGTACGTAGTGGCATCAAGACAAATTTGCCATTTACTTTCCATGGCTCCTAACTTCGCTTTCCAGTTGCCACTACCTATTGTTCTATCTACTACTTCCAGGATGGCAAATTTGAATGTATGTTCTTTACCTTTATCTTTGACATGTTTGCTTAGTGCATTTTTGTCATCTTCTTTCTTTATTTTATAAGTGTGTTCATATATGCGGGTTTTTAATTTTCTCTCTGTTTTGCCTATATAATATGCAGAACAGAATACACACTTAGCTAAGTATACAACTCCCTGACTGTTACAATTGCCAGCTCTAAATTTACATGTACTTTTAAGAACATTCTCTAATTTTACATATTTGTCTTCATTAATATGTTTGCATTGTGTGTATGTACCACATCTTTTAGTACCCTTTCCAATATTATCTTTATTGTATCTATACTCACTACTTTCGACTATTCTCTTTAAATTCTTACCTGTTTTATGTACTATTTGTGGATGAGGTCCCACCATACTTCCTATATCTTCCGTGTTACACAATAGCGTCCAATATTTATATAAGATCTCCTTGATAAAATTAGTGTGCATATTGTACATAATCACACATACTCTTCTTTCAGATATCCTATTTATCCTCTCACTAAATGCTTCATGTCCTAATAATGGGTGGTATTTCTTTCCCCATTGTAATTTAACATATTGGACCACATCATCTAACATATCTTTTGGATAGTCTCTTTCCTTGAATAATTCATATATGTCTCTTTCCTTGAATAATTCATATATGTGTTCTAGTTCTTCTGTCATTAACTCCATTGTGGATGACATTCGAGCTGCTCTTACACATTGTCCTTTTACTACATTTTTGAAAATGTGGGGAGGGTGGCAGCTTCCAAAATGGATATAGTCATTGGAATATGTTTGTTTCCTAAATAATTTCAGTGTAAAACCTGTCCCATTATTGCTTATATATGTATCCAAATACGCTATTCCCTTATCTTCCACTGTATGTGTAAATTTTAGGAATTCCGTAGTGCTATTAATATATTTTATGAAATCTGGTATAGTATCTTTATTTCCTTTCCAGATAATAAATAAATCATCCAAAAAACGTGTATATAGAGAGATATTTTTAAAATATTCACTAGAAAAAAGGAAGAGGTTCTCCCATTCCAGCATTACTAAATTTGCATATATGGGTGCACATGATGCACCCATTGCCGTACCCCTTGTCTGTCTGAACAGTTCTCCTTGGAATTCAATATAGTTATGTTCTAATATGAGGCTCATCATACTCAAAATAAGTTGAATTTTATCCCATGAAAGGGTTGAGTATTTTCTCAAACTATTTCCAAAGTATTCCAGCCCTTTTTCTATCGGAATACATGAGAAGAGATCTTTAACGTCTATGGTTATGAATATGATATCTTTGCCCCATACTTCTGGTGTTAACTTACTAAGAAAGTGCCAAGAATCCTTAATAAGATGTGGTACATTCCCATAGATATGTTTTGTCCACTGATCAATGGTGACCCCCATGTTAAATGTTTTGGACTGAGAACCTGAAATAATAGGTCTAAATGGCGGTTGTCTCAAACACTTGTGGATCTTCGGAATACATACTATTCTGGCCAACTTCGGATATTCATTTCTAATGAAGTTGTAAATTTCTTCATTTATTCTACTGTCTAAAAGATATTCTTCTACGACCAGATCGATACGTCTATGTCCAATGTTAACCTGGTTAACTGATATCTCCTCATAGTTCCCTGAATTAAATAATATATCTTGCACCACACTGTTGTATTCAGCCTTATCGTATAAAACAATCCCACCTCCCTTGTCGGGTTTCATAACTCGTATATCTTTATTACATATAACTTCCTCTAATGTTGTTCTTTCCTCATTAGTCAAATTGTCTTTCAAGTTCTTATCTATAACATGTTGTTTCCTAAAGTTATTGTATAATTCATATACTTCTTTGCATACCGCCTGCTCATATATAGCAACCTGCGAATTGGGCGGTGGTATAAAGGTACTTCTTTTAACTAGCTTGTTCTCCTTATCCTTTTCCTTTTGCCCTTCTGCCTTGTTCTTAAAAAATATTGCCAAATTCAATCTACGGCAGTATAACTTGATCTCTTTAATGGTGTCAAATAAGTTGAAACCAACAGTTGGGATATATTTCATACCTTTGCTGAAAAGAGTGAAAAAGCTATCTGTAATTTCAGTTTCAGTATAATTGTATACCTTAAATCCATTTCGATTATATATCCTTGGTCTACCTTCGTCATTGGGGTCATCATCTCTCTTATCTGAATGTACACATACGTAATCACTATTCACATTCATCCCAGCATCCTTTTCCTTAATTTCTATACTGTTTTCACAATTCTTATTTAAAACCTCTTCTGATATTTCATTGGTGCGGGATAAAACCTCCCCCCTTGAAAATTTTCATCATCTTCGTGTCTAGTATTTATATTATATTTGTCTCTCCTTATATTATGTGTCTCACGGCTTTGTGGCCATATATATGTCCTTCCTGTGCGATATATCTCCATATCTCTCTCTATCTTATGCATTTTTCTATTATACACACTTCTAACTCTATTACTTGCTATCTGGAACTGTTTAGAATACAATTCTTGCCAGTCATCAAACTCATTATCACTTATGATTTCCTCATTTAACACTTCTAATTCATTCAAAACAAATGCTATTTTTTCGTCATTGTACTTCATTATACTTTTCATATACATAAAACCAAAGGTATCGAACAGCTTATTAAACTCCTGCATCATTTCATTATTGTACTCAATACCTAAAGGGAGCTTAAAAAAGCGTAACCCCTTAGGTACAATATGTTCACTGATACATTTCTCTAAATAAGCATTGTCCAATTTTGCACATTTTAAATGAATCAGTTTTTTACCCAAAGTGTAAATTTTAGCTTTCAAGCTACTATTCATATTATTAGTTTTTGATCTACCATATACATTTCTAGCATCATTTTTGTAACATCATTATTTGTACAGAATTCATAATCTTCAGTTAGAAAATCAGTCATAGCATTAATTGACTTATTGTCCTTTCCCTTTCGGGAACTTAAAAATACAGTACTCTGTTTCATATTTATTCTATTACCCATTTTAGGGCTTGAAATAATGTCTTTAAACATGGTACCTTTATTGCCATTCTTTTCCATTCCTTTACAAATGGCGTTGGAATAAGTTCTCATATTTTCACGTTGTTTGGGACATGCTCTCAATCTTTGATTTTCCGTCGTCTGATGAAACAGGCTAAAATCAAATGTAAATTCAGCCTCCGATATTACATTGTCTATGGTGTCCTTGATATCAAGATTTGGCGTCGGTGTAGGCGCTGTTATACCCTCTCCTTGTCCATTACGTATTTCCTCTTGACTGCTGAGCATAATCCGTTCAGCGATAAACGGTGGTGTGTCAGCAAGTTCTTTTGGATGTTTGCAAAGTTTGACATGTGGGGAAGAATCAGCTCCATTCCCCATTTGTATGGACTCGGTTAGCTTACCGACTAATTCCAGTAACTTGTTAACGTCTGCTTGCAGTGTGGTCACGTCCGCTCGAAGCGTGACGTATTCCGCTCTGCTCAATGAAGCCTCCGAAGCTGCCAAATCGGCCATAGAACAACACAGAAGTAAATATAAGGTGAACCACCAAGGTATCAAGACCGATCTCTGCTGCTCCTAGCTCGAACAGGGCACAATCCACACGGTGATACTGTTAGTGATACTGTTAGTATTCCTCTACCGTACTAACGTGTCGAAACACTATTGCAAACACTATTTGCAAAAGGTTTTGCAAAAAAACTTTTATTCACCAAGGCACAACTGCTTTCTGTACAACAGTGCAAAATAAATGAATTAACAACACAGGTTTAGCGCTTTCATCTGTGCATGACAGACTTCCTCAGAACCTACAATAAACAAGAATACTTCTTCTCTTATACTGCTTTTGGCGCCAAATCTATCAATTAATACACTAATTAACTAATTAAATAACTAATTAAATAAACTTACTTAGAGCAAGTAACAAATATAAGGTGACAATTAAACAAATCCTATACTTTGTATAATAACCAAAGATATTAATGTCATTGAGGAAGATGTCAAATTAGCACAACAAATTTAGCAATTGCTCTTAAAAAAAAGAAAATGCTCTCAAATACATATAAATTAATAGCAAAAATTAAATGTCAAAATGCAATACTTTTCTCAAAGTTTTGGGAAGGAAAAGGTAATACCATAACAGACAATCAGAAGGAATCAGCTATTAGAAATACTATGAAACTGAAGCCATATAAAAAATTAATATACACCCAGATCATGATTTTTAATAATACATACCATACACCAAAACAAATTCAATCCATCTAAGTCACCTTACTGTCCCTTCTGTCCTAATAAAGAGACAAATATCCTCCACATCTCCTGGAGCTGCAAAACATTTTATAAACTCTGGTGCTCGCTAAAATTACTTTTAGAGAAATCAGGCTATTCAAATTTCACTTTGTCCTGGGAGACAACAATACTACATATATTCAAAAGCAAGAATAATAATTTATTTAATCACATAATAATAACATTATGCACCCTATTAAAATCTTACATAGCAAAGAACTGGATAGACAGATCAAGACTATCCTGGTCAGAATACCAAAGCATGGCCAAAAAACATATATTGGCTAAGAAGCTTTATACAAAAAGTCAAAAGAACCAAATATATAATCAGAATTACTGCAAAACATTAATTGACATATTATCATAAATTGCAAGACAAATGCTAATAAAACAAAGATAGCAAACACATCTCTTAGCTGGGACTAGTAACAGCATTATCTAAGGCGACAATTTTTTGTAAATATGTATATAAGGTTTCGTAGAGTAGACTGATTTCTTTGTGTTGGTTGGTGCTATACTTCTAAATTTGCTCTCATTTGTCACTATAATGTACAAGTGAAATGTTAAAATAATATTTCTATGACTAACATATAACATAACCATTTCCTTGTGTTTATCCAATACTGTATTCCTAGCTATTTCGAATGTTATTTAGTAAAGTGTGTATTATCTATTGAATAACTTCCTCATGTTAAACATTCTGTAACATTCAACTGTACCACAGTTACATCTTGTTTATCTCTCCACTTGTATTTTATGTGAGAAAATATTCAATAAAAAGTTATTTGAAAAAAAAAATTGGATCAGTATTTGTATGATCTCTCAGCTCATCAAGTCTCATGGTAGGAAAGATTACGCACTTCCATGACACTGAAGTCAAAATTCTCCGCATCAAGCTGTTACATTGTTATTTCTAGGCAATCTGGATAAGGTATCATTCAGATAAAGAAGTTTACCTTTTGTATAGTCCATTTTGAAATTGTATTTTTTCAATTTCAGCATCATTAGTTGTAGTCTTGCTGGAGCTGAATACATAGGCTTCTTTAAAATAGTGACAGAATGCTACATATCCACACAAACTCAGAAGTAAAAAAAAAAAAAACAGACTAGGCAGACGAACAACCAGTACCAGGTATAAATTTGCCCAAATAATTAACCATACCAAGAAAAGGCTGCAAAGCTTGGACATTGTCTGGAGCTGGCATTTCAAGAATGGCTGCTTGCTTGGAAGGGTCTGGTCTTAAGCCTGTAATGGTAAATAAATGACCTACATAAGTAACTTCTGGTAATCTGAATTTACATTTTAGAGGATTGAGCTTTAAATTCACTTTTCCCCGCTCTGTCCAGAACTTTCCTGAGGTTTCTGTCATGTTCTGCTTCACCATTACCACCACCAGTAAATCATCAACTATTATAGCATGCGAGTAGCCTGAAAAAAATTGCTCCATTGCACGCTGAAAGACTTTACTGGCAAAATTTATTCCAAAAGGCATCCTGAGGAATCTGTATCTACCAAATGGGGTACTGAATGTAGTGAGTAGTGAAGATTTGCAATCAAGCATTACTTGCCAAAATGAACTCTTTGCATCTAAAACAGAAAAAAACAGTGGCATTTGGCATGAGGATGGCAATCTCCTCTATGGTACACATAGGATAATGATGTCTTTTTAATCCCTTGTTCAAGTCTCGTGGGTCAATGCATATTCTGATTTCATCTGAATTTTTCTTATAAGCAGCTACCATGGAAGACATACACTCAGTTGGTTCTGTGACTGGACACATCCCACCTTGCTGCACCATTTTGTCTAACTGGACCTTGACTTTGTCCTGCATAGCTACTGGAACTCTCCTTGCTGGTCTGACCACTGGCCTGACCTCTAGGTCTACTTTCAGGGAGCACACAACTGGAAGTTGCCTAGCTTGTTGTCAAAAACATCAGCATGCTCTGAGAAAATAGCATCATTGAAGCTGGAACTGGGACATGTGCTTACAAGATGTACTTCTTTGGTAAATGAAAGCAGTTTCATTCTCCAACTGTCTCTGAGACATAATGACTGCACAAGTCTTCGGACTACATAAAATTGAAAGCTGCAACTGTTCCCAGCTGAATAGCATGAAAGCACTACTGAGCCCTTGGTTTGAATCTCTTCACCACCATAAGTAACAAGCTTTGCACAATTGACCAAATTAAGTTACTCACCATCTTTCACTTTAGCAAATGTTTCTGCTGACATCACATCACACTTTGAACCAGTATCTACTTTGAGCTGCTTGGGTTTACCATTGATCAGCAGAGTGCAAAATATTTCATTCTTTGCCAATACATCTACTGCATTAAGCTTTTTACCAACCACGGATACACCATCTACATAGAAAGTAGGGTTGCAGCTCTCTATATGATGAACTTGCTTTTTTGAGTGACCTTTCTTAATAACTGAATGAGGCTTGTTTGATTTACAAAACGTTTGAAAATGGTTCCATTTTTTACACTTGTGGCATTGCTGACCAAATGCTACACACTTCTCTCTTTTAGACTCATGGTTGGCCCCACAATTATGACAGTTAACAATAAGACTTGATTTGGGTTTTGCTGACTCACCCTTATACTGCACTGATTATGCGCCTTTTGATGAGCTAGTCTTGGAACTTGTAAAACTAATACTCTCCAAGGAATAAAGTGTGCTTAAGAAGTCAAGATACAATATTAAAAGTACAAAAGCACAGATACACGACTGCCAATACACGTAGAAATATTTCACTGATAATAGGTAAGCGCTTTCACACATATAGTTGTGCTTCTTCAGACCAAAAAACAAATAAAAAGGCGACGACGCTACCACAGCACCACCACCGCAGTTCATCTCTAGATTGAATAATAATGATGAAAAATGTAATCAAGATATGGTCAGATTTAAACAAGAACTTAGTTCTAGAGGATATAAAAAGTCAGAAACTGACTACAATATTGGTGAAAGTTTAAAACAAAGACAAGGGAGGGATAGCACTTATTTTAATGAATGCCCTACACAGAACGATTCTTAGATAGTAGTGTCCCGAGAAGGACATGTACCTTTGTCAATACATTATACGAGTGATGTCTCAGGAATTTTGAATATTGTTAGATCAAACTGGTCCATTTTGCATATAGATGATGATATTAAGAAGGTAGTGGGGGTGCAGCCAAATGCTGTTTTTAAGAATAAGAAGTCACTGCAAAGGCAATTGTGTTATAAAGAAAATAAAAACAAATATGTTGAATCATCAAATATGGGATATGGTACACGTAGATGCAATAGCTGCAATTTTTGTACTTTGGTTAAAAATTCATCAGTATTTAGACATCCAGTTACAAATTCTGAGTATAGATTTAATTTACGGGCCACTTGTAGAACAAGGAATTTAATTTATTTAGCTTGTTGCTGTGCTTGTACTTGTTTCTATATTGGAAAAACCAATAGGTCCCTGATGGAAAGAATGAGGGAACATTCATATTGTATGAATACAGGGGATCTGCATAATGCACTAGCCAAGCATTTTATTGAAATGGGAACTTTACATACTTTACATTTATGGCAATAGATTTGATTCAAGTTAATAACAGAGGTGGTGATATATGAAATTTCACTGAAAGTAAGGAATTACAGTGGATAATAAATATGCAGGCTGATAAATTTCCAGGCTTGAATGGAAAGGTTTCTATCAAGCCTGTTTTAAAGACACGTAGTCTCTTTAAATAGTGCTTTTAAACTAAGTATTTTAATGAAGTTCAATTAATGATGTCATTGATTATTTTATACTGGCTTTTGAACTTGTATATAATGTGCTGTTTTTTATTTGTTTTTTGGTCTGAAGAAGCACAACTATATGTGTGAAAGCGCTTACCTATTATCAATTAAAATTTCTATGTGTATTGGCAGTTGTGTATCTGTGCTTTTGTACTTTTAATATTGTAGTCTTGGAACTTGCTTGAAAGCTACAGAGTTTCCTTGGTAGACTTGAAGGGGGTTTCAGTTGCCATGTGCTTAAGCCTGCTGTCTACATTTGTCATGTGTTGCATGCTGTCTACATTTGCTCTAGAGGCTGTTGAAATCATGCTCATCACTTATAATCATATTTGTGTGCCTTTCTGTGAGCTCATGGATTTGACAAATCTCTATGGCTTTGTTCAATGTTAAATCATTGTCAAGAAACAAAACCTTTATTACTGCAGCACTATTAACACCACACACAAGCCTGTCCTTTATTAACTCATCTTTCAAGTCACCAAATCGGCACGTTTTAGCCTTATTTCTCAAGTCAGTGATATAAGCTACAAAAGTTTCACCTGGATTTTGGTCTCTTTTATAAAATAAGTGCATCTGTAATGTAAAATTTGTCTGGCAGTTGCACATTTCTCTAAATTTACGTTTTAAGCACTCAAGGTCCTCCCTTGATTCAGCTGGTACCACAATATGGTGGTTTTCCCCTTCTCCTGCATGTACTGCTAGTGCATATAGAAATGAACGCTCTCTTTCAGTGGCTTCTGACCCATCTAAGTTAAGCAAAATGAATGCCCTCATATGTACATCTTTACCAGAAAAACTGTTTGTATGAAAATATTGTATTCCTGGTCAAATACTCTCCAATTATCTGCTATACTGATCAAACACAAGAGGACTGGGTCTGCAAAATGCCTTTGCCATATCAACACACAGTGGTGAAGGTACTTGAAATTATGTACAAACATATACACATAAATATATGCCAGAACTTTTATGCCAGTACCTGTAATTATGCCCAATAGCACAACAAACTCTTTGAAATAACTGCACTTTGCCAAATAAGTTTCCAGAGCACAAGAACACATTAAAATCATTGTAATTTATGAAACCACTCATTATCAGTGTAAGAAATACTTTGAAATGGCTGTACTTTGTGAATAAACTGTACACACTGGAAAAAGCACAGAGTAAGAAACACTTCAAGATGAATGCACTTTAAAAATAAAATGTACACAGCATACAAACTCTTCAAAATGGCTGTGATTTTGAGAAATAACTCTGTACATTGTAAGAAACACTTTGAAATGGTTGCACTCTGTGAATAAATATACATAGAACAAGAAGCTTTTCGAAATGGTTGTACTCTGACTGTACTTTGCAATATAACTGCACTTTGCATACAGCAAACCCTTTTAAATAATTGTACTTTAATAAAGCACACACTCTGCAAACATTTTACATACTCTGAGATACGTTGAACAACTCTAATTATACTTTAAATGGCTTTGATCAATGCGAAATAGTAGTTTGTGCCCAAACACAGTCTTTTTACTAAAAAACATGCAGTTGCCTTGTTCTTTAAGCTTAATTTTCCCTTCTTATTGTACTTGTTATGCCTTTTTAATCTCTTATCATGCTCAATATACTTTTATTGTGCTCATTTTACTTTAAACATGCTTGTTATGCAAACCAATGATAATTCTGAGCCCCATATGAATATCTGTGCTAGTTTTATCAAATATCGTGGTTTTGAACATTTCGTTTAATTAATGCATTTTTTACCTTTCATTTGCTTAATAATACAGTTTGTGCTACTCGTTTGACTAACAATGCATTTTCTGCCTTGTAAATGCTCCGTTTCATTTTCTTTGACAAACAAATCATCTGTGCAGTTCTTTTGTTACCTTTAGCTAATCTCTGGCCCTTTTTGTTTGTCTGAGCTCCATTTCACTCAACAAACTCAATCTGCCTTCACCCTCAACTCTACACCTCATGGCTTGAAGAAGTTGCTCTCTTAATCCCACTTCTGACATCATGTCGCTTGTCTGGTCAGGATAAAACAGACAAACATTTGTGGGTTCAGTTCAAGCAGCTTTATTACATACACATCAGGAATGAGGTTTTGTAACTTAAACTTAAATAAACTTATAAAAAGTCTGACCACACTCATACATGTTAACACTCTAGCTGTTCTCTCAAAATCACACTGCTGCATGCATGTGCTCACTATTTATATGCACATGCCTACATCTGGAAATGCTTCTTAAAGGTACATACACATGCTCAGCTCTACAGTGACTAAAATACTTCTATATAGCAGCAAAATCATTCTGCATCAAATGACAGTAGTTCTAAAAGGATTCCAAGCATTATCATTTAGTCCCAAGATTTGGTGAACTTCGAGGTAGATATAACAGTTCAGGAGTGGACAGGGCTTTCCTCTTGTAAAATTTTTTTGATGACTTTCCATGGAGATGATTGATGTTGGCTGAATGAACTTAAAAAAGATAGTCTTAGCACGGCCATACCCTATTCATTCTAAAAACACCCTTTTGATCCATTGTTTGTCTCTTGGGGAAAATGGAAAATAGAATGATAATTGTGTGTAGAAAACAAAAACTGACAACCAACAAGTATGTATTTGTGGGACTAAAAGGACGGCCTCAGAATAGATAGCAATGATGAAGTGCAGGCCATTTTTTACCCCCCTTGTACAAGAAGTTAAGTATACAAAAGGAAAACTTTGAAATGTTTAACAATTAAGTATTTAGCTCAATATGCAAGGTTAAATCCCAACTGAGCATATGTTGAAACAGAACTTGACATTTTAAAAGGCCACTTGGTCCATCTTAAGACACATAAAGTGCATATTGAGAATGCTGAGAAAGCAACAGTCATTTCCTTTCACCCTCTCACAGAGTTTATCATATAGCATCTATTTTTAGAATGCTTGTCTCATGACCTAAGCCTTCTTTAGACCTTGTGCCTTATGAAGATGGTATGAAAATTATTGTCACAAAGTATATGGACAATCCAAACCTGTGGCTGAAGAAATGCAATATATGATAAAAGCAAGCTTTTATTGTCAGTAAGCGCTTTCGTAATGCTTCACACACCACTTCCTCAGACCTTTACATAAAATATGAACTTGCAAGCCCATCCTATATAGGAAGGTAACTCAATAAACTCAAATTACTTAATTAGCATCTTATAATGCTATCTAATTATGCTCATTACATCTAAAACATCCACTACTTACTGACTTTGATACTACTTGCATATTTATTAACTGCTATTTCATACTAAACTAATGAGTTAATTCATAAAAATACATGATATATATTAAATTAAATAGTGTACATATAAATACTAGCCAAAAGCCTTGAATAATCATTAAAATTTATACACAAAAATAACCATAAAATAATTTATTATACTGTTTGGCCAAAGGTCTGTTTCTAAGTATTGGTTTTAAGGGAATTCTCTCATTAAGACCAGAGCCTCTACCAGCCCTTAGCCTGATAATCCAGCGTAATTCTCTCATTAAGGCCAGAGCCAGGTGTAATGAACTTATCTCCTCACTATGGTTTGTGTATCTGCTGTTCAAGACTGAGTTCCCCAGTTCTGGTATTTGTGGGACTATTTGATTTGTGGATATATAAAAGATTAAGGACCACTGGGTCCTTAATTGCTCTAATGGCAGTGCATAGATCACCCCCTCAGGATTCTATAAGACACAGAGTAAAGGGACAGCATTTCTATTTGTTTCTGATAACGCAAGAGTTTTCAAGCATGTGATCTTCTTAGTTAGGAATCTCTAGGGTCTTCTGAGATGTTTGATATGTCTAATGAGGTGCATCCAAAAGAAGGGATTCTATTTAATAACTGGCCTAATCAATGTAGAATATAGGGAAACAGTGACTTCTTTAGATCTAGAAGATATTCCCTCAACAATTAGTTGCTTCAGGTATAATGACTTATTAGCTCTTGTTGTTGTATGATAATCAGAAATGAGGCAAGTATCAACCCAAGTTCCAAGATCTCTAACAACATTCTCATTTTGGAGTGGAGTATTGCCTATGTTGTATATTGGGTGGAGGGGGGGATCTACAAAATGTGACCATATAGCACTTTTTTACATTTACTTTAAGCCCATTTTTAGTACATCAGGTATTTAAAAATGTAAGTTTTTGCTGAAGGGCTTGGGCATCAGAGGGGGACTTGACAATGAATCCCAGTTTACGATCATCTGCAACCTTAGTCGGCCAGAGTCTTGGTCTGTGATCTGGAGATTGGAGCAGTAAATGCCAATTAAAAAAGAGGTCCCAGCACTCAGACCTAGTGGATATCACTGGTCACCTTCATAATCTCAGATGAGACACCTGCTACCCACATCATGTGGACTCTGTCTTTTTGCCAGGTTGCTATCCATCTTACTACACAAGGATGCATTTGTAATGCATCAATCTTACTAACTGTGCTAACATGGTGGTGTTGTCAAATGCCTTAGTCAGGTCAAGGTACACCATGTGGACAGCATAACCACTGTCAACAGCTTGTGTTACTCTTTGAAAGATGACCCAGTTCTATAGATAAGATCTACTCTTGACAAAGCCAAATTAATGTGGATATAACCAAATGAGATTTTTAATGTTACAGCTTATCAGATCAGTTATATGTTTCATTGCTTTGCAAATAAGAATCCTCAGGCTGATGGGCCTATAATTCCCAGGGTCAATGCTGGGGCCATACTTGTAGAGGGGCATTATATGTTCACAGGTACTTACTAGGATATTGATCTATGAGGATCTAGCCTTGCATTCTTCTGGCAATTATTCACCCTTACATTTGCAATACAAATATCCAAAGATGGACTGAACAAGTATATGCTGGGGTAATTACATGTTTCCTCTATCCATGAGGGCCAGTGAAACTAAACCAGGGGCGGACGTCTGTTTATCTTTCCAGTCATCCAAACTACATTTGAATGGAGTAAGAGAAGCATTCTGCTTTATGTGGGATGTAAGAAGGTTCCATTCAAGTGGTGTCTTCTTTGTTACATACCAATCCCTCCAGCATGTTCTGTTAATTTTGCAAAAAATATTGAGGCCCCTTGAGTAGATGCGTATTATACCACTGGACTTTTGGAGTTTGACATTTAGCTGGGAGAGTTCATCTATGATGCTTAAGTATGGGATAATGTCAAATAACTTTGCGAGGTCCAAACATGCAGTCTGCACTGATTTGCCCTCATCCATTATCTCAGTGACTTTTTTAATGAAATTGGCCACATTAAGTAGGCTGGACCTATCCCTGATAAATCTGAAGTGGGATGAGTCAATAGTCTGTGTATTACCTATATCCTTATTTATTATTTATTAGTTCCATAATAATCATCTCCTTACAGATGAGACTGGTTAGGCTTATGTGTCTATAATTATCTGGAGTCCACTGAAACCCCACTTTTGTGCAAGGGAATAACAGTTACTGTCTTCCATTCATCTGGTACAAAGCATGTTTTGAGGCTAAAATTGAATAGCCTCTGTACAGAGTCTGACAAGTCATTTTTCAGGCTAACCAACAGAAAGTCTGGCAAGTTATCCAGTCCCATAGACATAGTTTTCTTGGCCTTAGATAGTGCCTTGAGAACTTGATGATGTGAGATTTGAGGGGGAATGTAAATGTAGGATTTCTTCTTAGAATATTGGGGGGTGCTAAGTTAGAGCTGAGTTTGCCAGCAAGTAGTTTTGCCATGTCTTGCGGGTCTGAGAATGTGATATCATTTACTAATAGCTCTGTGTAATGTCTGGCATTGTTTTTGACATTTCAGACATCATTAAAGAAGGCTTTATGGTTATCTTTCATCCTGGTGGCTATTTTTACCTCATATCTGGTTTTGGTTGATTTTATCAGGATCTGGTTTCCGTGTTTAGTTTAGCATGAGCATTTTTGGCTTCTTAGAGGTTCATATGTAAGTACTAGGCTAAATGCCCTTGCAAACCATTTTAAGCTTAGCCAATTTCCCTTTTGCACTTGAAATAACCTATCCCATTTGGTAATAGATTGGCCTTACCCATGCCATGGTCAATAATTATATATTATCCATGGTAAGAATAACTGGGGTCATGCTATAGATAATCAGGGGACCCATGCATTGGATAAACCATTTAAGATCTGCCTCTGTCCATTA
The DNA here is from genome assembly GCF_019279795.1 of Protopterus annectens. Classification (NCBI taxonomy): domain Eukaryota; kingdom Metazoa; phylum Chordata; order Ceratodontiformes; family Protopteridae; genus Protopterus; species Protopterus annectens. Next base: position 1,199,652,839 of record NC_056727.1, read on the forward strand.
GTAGCACAGGGGGCAGTCCTGTGGTAAATTTTCTGTTTTCGATCCATAGAGCTAAGTTGCACTTTAAAATGAACAGGGATGAACTTGGTTTTATGTGAATGGGGAGTCTATTCCTAAGAATCAGTATCCTCTAAGAAATATACCTGTTCTTCCAAACCATTCTGTTGATGTTGCAGAAGAGGTTTAAATCCCTAGACTGAGTGCATTTATTTTTTGGGTGCAATTTATTTTCTTTTATTACAGAACCTGTTTATATTAGGGTTCCACCAATGGGATTTATTTTTGAATTTGGCATTGTATTTGTTTCTGAGGGATACAAATGCATCAGTACAACCTTTTACTCGTGCATATAATTTGGCAGTAAAGGACTCCTCATAAGTGGTACAATCATCAAGGTTGAAGGGACTTTTGAATTTACCCAGGCCATAACTCACTTTTAGTAGATTAGCCTTTGCGTAGTCTCTGAATACGAAAATATTGGAGGATGTTTTGATCTTAAGGTGAATGCATACCTCTCAACCTCTTAGTGCAAGAAATCTCGGCAAAGCCTGACAAAATGGGGGGACAAAGGTCGAAAAATAGGGACAGATTTTAAATATTGTTCTTATTAACTTAGAAAGTTGCTAGAGTAAGTGTGTTAACATACATTTCCTAAAGAATTTGAAGTGTGAAACTCAAATGTATGTCATTATTTAGTGACTTTAGTACTCAAATCATCCCAGCAATTTGCTAGAAAACCACAAGTTTTATGAGGAACAGACCAAAAATATGAGGCAAAAATCTGGACATTCTGGGAAAATCTAGACAGTTGAGAGGTAGGGGTAAATGTGACTGATATGGGCCCCAATTTGACCTAGATGAGGTTACAATTGGTGGGGAGCAGATCTGCCCCATACTGGTAAGGATTGAGTCCAGGATTTTATCATCCAAGGTTGTGGTGCAGACTAAGTGGTCCAGAGAGTTTGTATTGATAAAGTCAGGAAATCTTTTGGCATACATATTTGAGGATGTATAAGTCTCCCAGTTTATGAACGGAAAGTTGAAGTCTCTTAATAGAATGGTGTTTGGCTTAATACATAGGGACTCCATGCTGGTTAGGTAGGAGTCATGGGTCGAGGGGGACATACAGAGGGTCATGTAGTTAGCTATGGTGTGTTAAGGAGTTTTGTTTTTTTCTAAGTTGGATGTGTATGAGTTCCATATCATTATCTTGCTAACAAGTCTGGAGGTGAGCGAGATTTTTTTTTAAGGATCTAGAGACACTTCTGCATTTTGTGCCTTTGTCTAATGTGGTGGGAATGTATGAGAGGTAGACGTTGAAGCTGGGCAATGATAAAATGTTTTCACTGATCTTGAATTGGGTCTTTGTGATTAGTGTAGATCAACATTTTCTAGGGTAAGTCGTGCTTGAAGGGTGTGGAGCTGTTTGTTAGAGTACTTAGCATTGCGCAGAAATAGCTTAATGTTGCATTGGTTCTTTTTATTTATGTTGGAAGCTTTATAACACTAGCATTGCCTTAAAAAGGCTTTACAAGGTGGACAAGGTTTCAGCCAATACACAGAAACCTTGGGTAGAGAAGTGCAGGCCTGCCCTGGCAAAGCAGTTAAAACTGCATACCATCTCTTCCCAGGCTGATTTTTATATATATATATATATATATATATATATATATATATATATATATATATATTTCCAGTTATTGAAATCAATTATCGTTTGATTAGATTTTGGCATCATTTATGGTGATTGTAGAACACTTATACATGCCTCAGACGCATATCCTGACAGGCCCATCATATCTCATTTCCTATATTCTGAGTGCTTCATCATGTCTCTATATCTTCATATAGTCCAACGGAGGAACATCTCAAGTCATTTACATCCACATGTACAATGACTGAATCATATATGTACTTGTGGTACAACGACATAAGTGCCTATATGATGTAGAAAATCCTGGCATCTGATAGGCAACTGAATGCGACCTCCTGCTTGCACAGCATGGCGAGTGGCACATCAGTGTGTCTCAGTATGAAGTCATCTATAACTAGGATATTTGATTGGGTGGTGGCTAGGCTTATGGGCTTTGACTTTAGACAATGTGAATCTTGGATGTATGTTTCATGGTGGAAGCTGCTGGCATTACGTGTTTGTGAGGATGCAAAGGGTTCTTGTTTCTTAAATTACATTTAGGAGGCTTTTGTGGTTTAGCTCAGGTACATGCAACAGCCTCATCATATCTAGGTCCATAGGTTTGATCTGAGGCGTGCGTGATTGGTTTAGTGTGGTGTTGTGTGGTACTGAAAACAAAGTGTTATTTGTAATGGATACATATGAAAGCTTTGCCTTCAGTAACATTATATAACTACATCTCTCACACACTGTGTCAGTTTGTTTAAGTAGCAAGTTGTTGTCAATAAAGATGACACATTTGTATGAAACCAACAAACAGTCCTGGATAGGGAGCCTCTTCAGAGCAAAACCAAATTTCCAAAAACACAGATGAGACTCACCACAGCAGAAGTATAAAAAGAAATCCTTTAATAACTGCAGTTAAAAGGAAGCGCTTTCATGTCCAGATGACGCTTCTTCAGACTTTAATAACTACACAAAAGTACATCCATTTAAATAGTACTGCCTATAAATTTATTTATTTATGACTTTTTTACATTGGTTCTAGTGTTTCATTAAGACTTTTCTGTTTTTTAGTTATTTTTTTTATATATATAATATATATTTATATTATTTTCTCAGATATATGTATACGAATACACAGGAATTTTTTATTTTATTTTATTTTATTTTATTTTATTTGTTGTTTCCGAAGTGTATATGCCTTTAAATGTTTTAATTAGTTTAGTTAATTAGGAAATGGATTCAATGTGATTGAGTTAAATTTATAGGCAGTACTATTTAAATGGATGTACTTTTGTGCAGTTATTAAAGTCTGAAGAAGCGTCATCTGGACGTGAAAGCACTTACTTTTAACTGCAGCTATTAAAGGATTTATTTTTATACGTCTGCTGTGGCAAGTCTCATCTGTGTTTTGGAAAGATGACACAGTTGCTACATTGTCTCAGGATCTTGTTACATAGATGGTTGGAAAGTACAAATCCGTGGTTCCATTTCGTACAAATCCGTGGTTCCAGTTACTTAATAATGTGGGCTGAAGTGAGAGAAGCATTGAAGAAGTCAGGAGTTGATTTACTGAAATTCTATCTGTCTAACATGAACAGTCTTAAGTCTCCACATGCAGACATACCTCTCAACCTCTTAGTGCAAGAATTCTGGACAAAGCCTGACAAAATGGGGGGACAAATGCCCAAAAATAGGGACAGATTTTAAATATCGCTGTTATAAACTTACAAAGTTGCTAAAGTAACAGGGTTTGTGTAAACATGCATTTCTGAAGGATTTGAAGTCTGAAACTCAAATGTATGTCATTATTTATTGACTTCAATCCTCAGATCATCCCAGTGATTTGCTAGAAAACTACAAATTTTATGAGGAGTAGACCAAAAGTATGAAGCAAAAATCTGGACATTCTGTGAAAATCTGGACAGTTGAGAGGTATGCTAAGAGCATTTTCTCACAAACCAGAGGTTCTTCGTTCAACTACTGATTATTAAGTATATCAGGAATTTACGGAGTAGGGTACAGAGAAATTTAAGGTTCTAAGTGCCTGCATATAGAGTATATAGTGCACCATTCAGTGCAGATGTAAAAAAAAACTAAAAATATTCAAACAAGCCCACTGGCCAATAGCAAATGAGCACACATCAAGGTTCTACAGCATTCAGAGGCCTACAAATGGCTAGGTTCTTTCTCTTCTCTCACTAGAGTGCAAACCAAGTTAAATCTTACGTCAGATTACAATAAATAACAAAAATAAGTACAGAGTTGTCACAGCAACTCAGTGGGAGCATAAAAGGTACTTATTCCAGGTGTTTCAAGGCTTGTAGTTTGTCACTCTGGATTAACAGATGTGAGCTTCACCTGAGGGACAAACTGAGCAGCCAAACTCAGGTTGAATAGTTGAAGGAGTAGCTCTAACATGGCTTTTTTAGAACTGTTTGTTAAATAGCCAGGTGTGTTCTCAGGTCCCATGGAGGAACTATTTTGAGTCATGGTGAGCACCTTTAGCACGTTTTTTTAATGATGAATGTAGTCTGAGTGCTTCAATGCAAATGGGCTTTGGGTAGTTATCCCTGGGTTAAAGTTTGCAAATTAATTTGCTAATATGTTTGCATTGTTTACCACTTCAGAGTAGGTACTACAATTCTGAATAAGTTAAGTACTATGTTGGGGGTTAATTTTTTTTAGTTTCCTAATGTAGCTAAAGAAGATTTATAATTGTCCTTAGTTTCAGATGCTAATCTTAAATTCCTGAGCTGTCTTAGTGGACCTAATAGCATTTTTAGGTTTATTTGTAACTGTTAAGTAATCAGTCTACAGATTATTACAAGCATTATCTTCTATGTTGTTGTTGTTTGTCTTTTGTCTTTTTCCCGGTAAGGGGTCGCCACAGCGGAACTCCGGTCCGCTAATGATTGGCAGTAGATTTTTACAAAATGCCGAGATGCCAGCTTGAAGCCCAACCTTCAACGAAGGCATGCCCATTTACGCTAGCATGTCTTTCGAATGCTATCCAACCACGGGGAGGACATGCAGACTCCACACAGGAGGCACTCCCAAGCCAAGCAAGAATTGAATGGGAAAACCTCTTGCTGTGAGGTAACAACGCTACTGCCGTACCACCGCGGCAATCGCATTATTTCTGTGCAAGTTGTACATTTGTGTATTATTTTAAATATGCTTGTTACAAAGCCTACTGTATTTAAATTTCATTACCCTCACTTGCCCTTGCTGAATCTTTTCGCTGTAATTTTCTGTTTAGTGATTATGAAGCACACTGTTAACACAGAAGGTGTTTTCTCCAGTTAAGCTAAGAAGAAACATTGGCATAAAAATATTCTAGCAATGTATGATCCTATGAGATGTATAGCTCTCAACTGTTATGATTTAATCATATAATATTATTCACAGTGATATGCAAAAACAGTTATTTACATTGACGCATGGGCACTGCTATGTTTATTCTTTGTTGTCAAAACAGGACTACACATGTGCCAAGCATTGTAACCAATCACCAACAATTTCAGTTAAACCTTTGCCTGTGTAGCTGTATTTAGAATCTGCTTTCTTACCTGACTGGCAGCCTTTAGAATATCTGTCATGGAATGGTAGTCAGAAAATGCATGAAGTCAGATTCCTGGTGCTTTCCAAAATTAAAATGTTTCCCTCATATTGTGTTCAGTTACTCAATTGTCTGAGCAAACGCAAGAGAGTAAGCTATTATCACAGAAAATTTAAATAGGAGGACTGATTACTGCAGTTAAAAACAGCAGCATCTCTTAAATTATTTATCAGTTCTAAAGTTGACTTGAGTTGGTGAATTAGTGCAAGAACTTTGAAGGTAAGGTGTGGGTTTTGTCTGAGAAAGAGGCAACTATGAAGAGTCAAACACCATGCAGTCTTAGGATATAAAATTTAATTTTGAGGGTAATAGCTTGCCCAACTCCAGGCAGAGAATTACTTTTATATTTTGTTTCACATCCCATAGCTTGTTTGATGCTGTATACAAAATTTATGAACAATTTATTGATTCGTTCAGTATGATATAGATTGCTGTGCTAAACAAGAATAAACATCTTCTGTACATGATCAACCAAAGTACAGCTGGGGAAAGAAAAGGCGTTAATGAAATAAATGTAGCCTTTGCGCAGAGTAAACCAATACTTCTTAGAATTCATTTTTACACCATGGCTTATATTTTGCATTCTATTTCATAATTTCTTCTATCTGTCTTACTGTCACTCTATGTGTGTGTGTGTGTGTGTGTGTGTGTGTGTGTGTGTGTGTGTGTGTGTGTGTGTGTGTGTGTGTGTGTGTTTGTCCACCCACCTGTTATAATACTGCAGCAATCTATCATCAATGCAGACAGACATTCAGTACTGACAGAAGTTTATTCTCCTCTTTTATCTCATAACGAATGGAGCTGAGGACATACTGTCACTCTTGGCCTGATTTTGTATGAGTATTTATATGTATTATCTGTAAGTGACAGATGAAACCTGTACAGATGAGATATTTTTATTTGAGGATGTTTAAAAAGCTGCTTACGGATTATTTGGTAAAGTGAGTACTATAGGCTGGCTGGGGCTGCCGTGCTGGTGCAGCGGTTAGCGTTACCACCTCACAGCAAGAGGTTCTCCGGTTCAATCCTTGGCTGGGGTGCCTTCTGTGCGGAGTCTGCATGTCCTCCCTGTGGTCGCGTGGGTTTCCTCCGGGTGCTCCATTTTCCTCCCACATCCCAAAGACATGCTGTAGGTGGATTGGACACTCTAAATTGGCTCTAGGTGTGTGTGTGAGTGTGTGTGTGTGTGTGTGTGTGTGTGTGTGTGTGTGTGTGTGTGTGTGTGTGTGTGTGTGTGTGTGTGTGTGCCTTCTATGGAAGGTTGGGTGCCGTGCTGGCAACTTGACACAGTAAAACTCCACTGCCAATCATGAGCGGACAGGTGATCCTCTGTGGCGACCCCTAACCGGGAAAAGCCGAAAGAAGAAGAAGTACTATAGGCTGGGCTGTTGAGGGGTGAAGTCATCTGGTCTAAGACCTCATATTGTGTCCCTACCCTGAGTCTGTGAAAAATAAACACAAGTCATGCTCCACTGTTGTTTGCAAACTATAAATGATGTTTATATTTAAAATGGTACAGCAGCAGTTTTAAATGGTGATCACTCAGACCTGTGTACTGATGGTAATTGACCACTCCTAGAAAAACTGTACATTTTTCTGCCAGTATTGAACATGCGAATGGCAGTTAAGAAGGTGGACGAGGAAACCCATGCACAAAATAAAATTGTGGTTTTCTGGCACATTATTGGCAAGTCATTAAAGACTGAATTCAGAAAATAATGACAGACATTTGAGTTTCAGACTTCATACCCTTCAGAAAATTCATGCTAATGTAAAACCTGTTATTGTATCAACTTTTTAAGTTTGTAAGAGCAATATTTAAAAATTGTCCCTATTTTTGAACCTTTGTCCCCCCATTATTTGTGGCTTCGTCCAGATTTCTTGTTTTAAGAGGGTGAGAGGTACGACACACACACATTCTCTCACAGAGAGTGTGAAGGCTGTGCTCTCTGCCTGCAACTACTTTGACACCTTTTTCTGATGGGAAGTGGTCGAAGACTAGTTTGACAAGGAAGGAATTTCAACAGCAGCATTAAATACATGTAAACTTAATTCTATAAATGCGAGCAGCACTGCAGTGGCTCATTAATCTAAAGCAAACATTTTGTCTGTTATAAGTGTTTCTGGAAGTTGCCATGGCCACTGTGTTGTGTTTTTTTAAAGTCCATTCTAGCATTATAAATTGACTCTACTGATGGTTATCAACTGAGCTAATTTTGCCCACTAGATGGCGATAAAAGTTCACAGTACCTTTTTGTCAGGCTGATTCTATTAAGCCTCCCCCCCCCCCTCAATCATATCGTTAAGTTTATTTAAATAAGGATAAGTACTATTATATCTTCCTCAGGTATGAACTTGTGTTACAACACCTCTAATGTAGTTATCACATTAACTCCATATTAGTGATGAATAGTTACTTTCAAACAGTCCTTTATCAGTTGCTAACACCAGGGGGATAACTGTTGCAGATATCTGTGATATTAAAACACAGAAAAAATGCTATCCATTCAGCAGTACTTCTGGATTGCTAGTCTCTTTTATGATTTAAATTCAGAATTAATAGCTTCCTTAATTGAATAAATAATGTTTGTACAGATACAGTGCTGGGTACAGAGAGAGAGAGAGATACATATGGAAAACAGAACCTTTGCAAAATTGAAAAATGATTAACCTCATTGTTGTTACACTATACTGAGAAATGGGTATACTTGCCTTAATTCACAAGTACACAGAAGCTATTAAAATAGCCACAAACGTTAAGTCAGTTGATTAACTCTGTAATGATGTACACTTCATAGTGTTTGCTGCCACCTGTAAGGTCATATGCATTTTTGTAATTACAGGAAATAGCAAAATTTGTCTGACTAAAACTGTCATCAAAGAGGCTATTAATATCTGCTCTGTGTCCTTCCTAAAGTGAAAGTGCTCCTTACTCAAATGGATTTTGTGCAGTGAATCAATGTCTGCAGTAAAACAAACAAACAGATATATGTCTGTTATTATTTCCTATAAATGAACACAAAATAAAATTAGTTTTGGATAAGAGGTAAATACTGTTTTTACTATTGTGTCATTCTAGGCATGGGCTCATGAGTGTGGATGGATGGACTGGAGAACATCTGAACATCTTAAGAGGCATTCAATTCTGATCGTCCCATACAACTTGACTGATACCTTTAGCAGAATTCTGCTTTACTGTAACCTCACAGGAAGTAGTATGCATAATGATTTTTTCCCCCAGTTTTGTTAGATATTCTGATTTCCCAGTGGCAAATACAATGAGTAGCAAAAGCGTTTGCACCCCCTCTTTAAGGGTCAGAGCCTGCTCCTGCTACCTGGAGGTTTAAGAGGTTCTCCATCTTCTCCAGCATAGACACAAACATGATTTATCAGGCCAGCTATGTTCCCTCTTTTGCAAAGTTCTAGTTTCACCTCTTTCTCTTGACACACTCGTGCATCCCATGTGTCATCTGTATTGTGAGTAAAAGAATCCATAAACTAATTATACAAACTCGTTGCCTGATCTTGAGTGAATGTTGCTGTTAGCAGATGTGTGGAAAATATGTCCCATGCAGTTATAAGGTCTCAGTCTCCGGACTTAGCCCAGATCAGTTCCTTACTGCCACTTAGTGTGATTCTGTTCATCTATGAGGCTGATTACATTCACTCAAATTCTTGTATTCCTAGACTAAATTCATTGCTCAAACTAATCAAAATTAAAAAGGAAATTAAGTAAAATCTTTCAGTTTCTATACCACTTCTGTATTGTCAAGATGTCTTACACAAATAAAAAATAGCAGCAAAAGTGATTAGTGCCCTATAGTTGAGAATCAGACCATAATGCTGTCTGTGTGAGAAAGCTCTCGGGAATTAATGTATTGTAATGCGGTCATGATGATCTGTAAGGTAGCCAAGCATTCCACATGAAACCAACCATGCTTGTTTTAGCATTGTTCTAATTTAGTAAGATATTGAAACAATATTTGTTCCTGCTGATTGCTTAGCACATAGTAGCAATTATGAGGGTCTTTCTGTTGAGATTCTGTTTGGCTTCCACCCAGTACTGAAAAACAAACAGCAATTGAATGCTATGTAAAAGTAGTGAACGTAGTGAAGTTGTCATACCCTACAGAAATTACACAGAAGTACCTGAATGTATCTGAGCAGTGATTTGCTACTTCCAACAACCTTTTCATTTACTCTGACAGTATGACCCTCACCAATGAGAATGTAGTCCACATAAAGCATCTCCACAGTGTTCTGGGTTTCCTTAAGGTCAGTGAATCATAGCTTATCAAACAGTTAGCAGGACCTTGTCTTCTATAGATCCAAATGTGCATTTACAGCTGATAAAGGTCAGGTGAGAATCTGGATATCTGAGTTTATCTAAGGGTTAGGGTTAGGATTATTGGGGAAATTCTCCAACAAATAACACAGAAGTCACAGTGTTGCTCAAATTGTTTCAACAGTCACAACAACCTTGTGTATATTGCTGTAGGTCACACACACCTCCATTCTAAAAGGGATTCTTACATCTAAAGATATTGATAGGTATACTCCATATACACCACAGCGCACACTTGTTTTTAGTAATTCATGTATTTTGTACTTTGAGATATGTTGAAACTTAATTGAAATAACGCTCTGGCATTTTTACTCTGTTTTCTTTTACTAAGATACACAATTTGTTAAACAGCCCTTTTTTCTTCTAGAATGCCAGGATGCTTGCATGTTTTAAGTTTTTGCATTTATTAGTGAAAAAGGCAAGCAGTTCAGAAACACTGACTATCTAGGGTAAGGGGTCTACACTTGCAGAAGACTGCATTCTGGAAGCTGGTATACAATTCAAAGCATCCTGGCTGTGCCCACACATGCATCAATATTGGCATATGTTTGCATGCTATTATATTTCTCAAAAAGTAACAAGGTATGGACCACATAGCACTCATAAAGCTGATTTAATTTCTATATAGAGTGCTGATTTTCCTAGTCATCTGTTTTATACTATATTTAAGGTACAGAAAAATCATTACAGGATCCAGCAATATACCCAAAGCACAAACTATTTTTCACTTAGGCAGTTCTGCATTTACCAAGATTTAAAAAGCAGTGTTCTTTGCAAACATTGCAGAGACCAGTGCCAATGACAGTTACTAACAGCTTGTGTTTTTAAAGTCTCTAAGTCTGAGGCTTGCCCTCGAAACTTCTTAACTTATTCAAAAATGGGATGTGAAAGGTAAAGCCCAATGAAACAGGAACGTTAAAATAATTTCTAAATCACTTCCCTCTAGAATGTAAAATGGCAAGTTCCTGGCCATCTGCATACTCTTGAATCATATACAAGTCATTAACAAAGCAATGGCTCAGTTTTATGACAACAGTTTCAGTCCCTTACCATTAGTACCCTGTGCTGAAGCTCACCGTGCACTCTCAAGTGGGGTCTTGGAATGCAGTGTGTAAAACAAAACTTACTTATGTTGCACCTGATGTATAAAAAGCATATCCAGTTTTATTCGCCTTTAACCCCTTTAGCAAGTATTGCTCATATTTTTATTTTGGGTCTATAATTACTGTTCAGTAGTTCATTCTGACTTTTTCATATTTGATTCTGCTGTCTGTCTAGACAACACCATTCTCTTCCTAATTACTATTTTATTGACTCCCAATGTCACCTGCTGATTACTGACTCTTCTTGTGCTGATATAAATTATATTCCTCACATTAGTTTCCCATAAGCTAGCTGCAGTAGCCTTAAAATATTCCTCCATATGGTCTGCAGCCCAGTTTTCCTTTTCTTATCTTTATCTTCCTCAGACCTATTGGTTGCATTTTCCAGGTTTTCCATTTGTTACTTTCATTTTATATCCATCATTTAAAAAAAGTATCTTTATATTTATCTTCCTTTTATAAATTATCATGGTCAGTTGTTCTGTTTCCTTTGAGAATCTATCGCTGTTGCTAATAATCAGTGATTGCTTTGTCCTGCAGGTATGTTTCCTGATTTTCTTTCATTTTTTTGCAGGCTCACAAGAAAATTGTACTTGGGATATTCCTTCCATAGGTATGGTATTTTTACGATATGCAGAATTCATAAACATGACACCTAATGCATAGTGCCAATATCTGGGGAACAAATTGCCATCATGTAATTCAGTAAAGGAAAAAAAATAACGTATGGAGCAGAAATCTGATCTCTATTACAGTGCAATAAGCCTGTCTATGGTGCATTGGTGCTTAGAATACATGCATATGACCCAGTCTATAAGATAAGCACTGCAATGACTCCTAAGATAGCTATACTGAGTGTCATGGCAATTAGATAACACAGTGCTGCAATGTGGTTACAGTTGCCAACCAGTGGGCTATACTGACTGCAGCCAGGACACAGGAATGTGTGTTAAGTTTTCCACTGGCACCTTAGATACATACATACATACAAACCAAAAGACAAATTCTGAACACATATATATCTACAGAGACATGCTCACACACACGGTATGCATCTTTTAATCTGTACAGTAGATGACCAGGCATATATGTATGGGTTCATAGGTAGGTTCATAGGTAGGTACTAGGCTATCGGCCCAAGGGTCTAAGTAAGCATAGCCAACAAGGTTGCATGGCATACGCCATCCAAGAAAGTTATTTTCCTGTGCCCCTGTCGAGCAGAGCCACAGAAGTGATCCCCGGGGTGTATTTTCTATTTTCCATCTACTTATCAAGATTTTTCTTGAAGAGT